>NC_135558.1:6665000-6745000 GCF_964340395.1 Glandiceps talaboti | reverse complement strand
GGGTATCAATTTCTTTATTAATATCTAAAGGATGTGGACTCCCTAGAATGTCAGGCGACGAGGAATTCAGATATTTAAGTCAAACTCAGCTTAGGTTAATATACCTGAAAGTAACATGTAATTTCAAAACGAAATAGCTGCCAGTCCGAGTTTAGTCTGCAAATCAATCATGTTTAATTTTCAATACATAGGTCTATTCTATTGAGACTGTCGAACATTTTAATAGCAGAAAATTTACATGAACAGAAACTACTTTATGATATTACATTTCCTTTTCACCGAAGTCTTAGAGTTTTACAGTTTGGCCATTCAAGCAGGCATACCAATTCTTTTACATAGAATTTGCAGAAACTCATTTCAAGTCATCTTGCAAAGTGTCTTTATATATATCTGTTTCCATTAAGCCCCCCATTTCTAGACAAAAGGGATAAGCAATTGAAATATGTGACTCTGTTATGCTCGCATTTCCATGGTGATATATTAATGTATAAGTAGTTAAAAAGGGAAATCTGATCGAAATGGTTATACAATAATCAATTATTCTGAGTAAAGTTTTATTGCATTTCATATTATTCTTTTTATGGTATCATGTTCTTAATAATGGGGATTTTGTTTTTTGTAGCATTTTGTTTTGTTTTCAAGTATTTTTGCCTCGTTTCTTAAAAATAAATTACAATCCATATTTAATGGATATCTCCATGTATTTATCTGTATAGTATGGCTTTCTGCAGATGTAAAAAGTTTCTTATAAAAAATGTACTTTGTTTCACCTACGTGTATAAATGAATAATCATTGCCGTACAAACTGGCCACGGGATATATTTCGATGCTGTTCATCACGGGATGTATTTTAATACTGTATAAAGATATATGCAGTTACCATGACAACGCATCATTAAATATAAAGTTAACATCAACTCAAAAGAATGATGAGCTTGTCACATCCTTTGTACGTATTCTGAGCAATGGAAGGGGGGGGGGCAAGACTTTCCTGGCTAAATTTTCCACAATTCGTGTAGCTATTCGAGATCCGACGTTTTCTTTACACTTTTTAGTGTAACACGGCAGAGTGAAATCAAGACGTACAATCTAATTATCTGGTGAACATTTGTTAAGTCACTGTCCCCTATTTTTCGGTTAACTATAAATCCGACTTATCTTTAATGAAAATGAGCCCTTATGACTTGCATGGTTAGTCCTTCAATTAATTTTATCAAAAACGTATCGCGCCTAAGCTTATCAAATCAGACAATAATGGCTCAATTTTTCGCTTCCTTTATTTCAAATGGGGAAAAGTAAAAAGTCTTAAGGCATTGTAATTCATATTTAATTTGCGAGTAAAATGAAATGTTGCAGGGGCTGCATCGATGCTACTATGACTCGGGGCATACTGACGCCACATATCATTGACTTGGTCATGAGTAACTGTCTCATCTTGAAATGTTATCCCAGGTATGTTAAACTCACCATGAAATATCCAATTCTGAAAAAGTGGTTGGTGAAAAAAGTCCAGATTGGTTTGATGAAAATATAATACATAGTATTATGGACTTTACCCTTAACTGTGCTTTAATAGAACTCTAAAATGCACTTTACACGATACTTTTGTTAAAAGGTAATAATGAACCTGACATTGAAATGCATTGTAATGCCAAGGTAGTAAGTATCTTGAGAAGAAACACGTTCAACCTAAGATTGGAGATTCGTGTTTCAGTATTTTGCCAGGGGAGTACTTATATTTTATCAAGGACCTAATAAGTTCTTTATCACCGTCATCTTGTTTTCCATCTTTTCATAGCCTTGAGATATAGCCCTCTCAGGTCGACATTCCGTCACAAATAATGTGGTACTTTGCAACGACATGTGTATTTGACAGCCAAGGTCTCAGAGCCTGATTGGCAAGGTCAACACGCGCCGTTTTAGAAAAGCTCGCAATTCCTACATAAAATATCATAGCAAATATGAAATATAAGACCCATTGTAACCCTAATTTTACGACGGACAATGCATATACGATAAATCGTCTAATTCGAGACATTGCTAACGTTTTTGTCCTTGTTCATCTAGAAAAAAACCCTCAATAAAACTGTTTTACATGTTGTAGCCTAGAATGTAGCAATGGAGTATACGTATATAATAACGCCAATTAGGTTCTTGAAAAAAACCAATCCAATTATTTGTCACGAACATGTATTATCTGTTTCACTTGACATATAGTTAAATAACAGAAACCGACATATAAATAACTGTATAATGTGTACATCATTGCAAGTGGTTTCCTTGTGTCTTTTTTTGCTAATCAATCTACTGGATATGTACCTGCACATAGTATTAAGGTCAGTGGAATGTTTACATCAAAAGGACTTAGGATCTACGTGGTGTTTTTGTCCAGTTTGAAGTTATCGCACGTTTTCTTGACGTCTTCGTACTTTGTTGGGTAGTGTTGTCGCTGCTACTGTCCCTCTATGAAGTATTTCCGACCTGTTCTCACTTGATGTTTCGTTGTTACTAGATAGTTTTAATATAATTTATAGTAATGGGAGACTAAGGAAATAGGGTTATAAAATACCAACTTCCTGTAATGCATTGTATCGAGGTACGTTACTGCTCTCTCAAAAGACATCTCCAAAAACTGAAACTGAAACTATTATAAGTCAATAGGGAACTTGCAATCCAGACTGAGCCTGTTCAGACGCAAAGGACTATGGGATTATATGTGGTTATCGTAATACCTAATCTAGAGCTACTGATAAAATTAACCTCCCACAATGGTAAGGGTAACTATGAATTGATTATTGTGGTTACAAACAATGTATCAACATTGTTTACAATACTAATTGATTAGTATTTATTATCACATTTCCCACGATGCAACATTCAACATGGCGGGTTTGCAAGTTCCCTATTTAAGCAGGCTACATTTGATACTAAATAATGTTATCAATAATTCGATAATGCACCTCCGTTCAATGCCGTACTTAGTAAAAAATTAGTCTAGTTAAAGTTACAAATAAAATAAAATATATAGAGTGTTGGGCAGGATATATAATTTCAGCAATTTCTTAGCTCAGCTTTATATAAATAGAGGCAACACGCTTGCTTTAATTTGCCATAATGGCAAGACAAAGAATAATTGCAGATACAAGTTGGATTTTACCATTGTAAAAACAGCAGGTGTGCGAAATAATAAGACACTTTATAAAGATTACAAAAAGAGCCTTAGAAAGTTGTAATGAGGAAGGGTTCCTTGCTATAATTCGTTGAAACTGTTATTGTTTCATTTCAAGGAAATGTACCCAGCTGCGAGAACCTACAGTATGGCAGTTACGTTGACTTAGTTATATGAATACGATTTATTTTAGTACAATGCTATGTTTTATAAAGAAGTCAACACTCAAACATTACAATTACATGATATAATATATGTTGTCAATATTAATGATGTTAGAATCGTACGCGAATAACATGTCTAATTCGTTTCATGGAATTGCGTGCAAAGCATAATGACATTATCAAAATGTATTTGTAACTGGAGGCAAAAATGAAGCAAAACCTGACCCATAGTTTGAATTAAATTTGCAGTACGATGCAAATGTTGACAGCAACGAATGATTGCACAATATTTCATCGTCTGTACTATTTGCTATTTGTATAACAGTACATACAAAAGCATCACGCACATGGATGCAACTTTTATCTTCATATTAACGTAAATATATATATCGTTTCACTACTAAAGAAAAAGTGTATTTCAATGATGTTCTTTTCCCTTTGTTCATCAATAACGTATAGTTCTATCATTTTATCGAAAATGTTAATTATAGTTCGCTTCTTTATTTTTCAGTGAAATTCTAAAATGTAATATAATGTTCATGCAATGCCGTATATTTATCCATTTTGGGCAAGAAACCCTTCTAATTGTGTTGTAGCTTTAAAGGCATTAACCAGGTACAGATCCATGCATACAATTTAAGAGTTGTTATAAACAAAACGGCACAAACATTCATAGATGTATTCGTTGTTACATGTACGATGGCTTTGTTCTTAACGGAGCAATGGAGGTACTGAACTGTAAAATGTTTGCCCTGCGAGAATTTTTTAAACCTGTGCTTTATCATTCAACGATGCCACGTTCATGATTGGGTTAACGTTTACATACTGAAACCAACAACTCATTACACAAAAACATTACCCGAACGAGGTTAATGACGAACCGCAAGCTATAATTCTTCACACTTATTGCGAGTAGAAATAATGTTTTAACATTTTTGGCGAAACTACGATGAATTTCTGTTCAAAAGTAGTAATCTTGAATATAATCATCAACATGGACTTTATTCACATTGCCCATATGGAATTCCGACATCAGGCATTTTACTTTACCAACGATGGTAAGTAACATATGGCACAGACAAGGAAGAGGGCAAGAAAAACCTATCACTAACTAATCGTTACATGTATAATATACGTGAAAGTGGCCATATGGATGAGGATTGGGTATTTATTTTGGATTTTTAATTCGTAACCCAATAAATTGCAAAACATTAATAAATGTGTTATTGTACGTACAATAACTCACATTTTATACGTTTATTTAGGTTTTTGCACTGTATGGAGTTACAAACACAGACTTGGTCTATGTAGTTTAACATTGATTTCTCACGCAGCCATGAGAAAAGAAATACCCAATCTTCATCTATGTTCGAGTTGATCTATTTTGAATAAATTTGAAGCAGAGAAGTGAGAACCTCCGTACATTTTAACATATGTATCATGTAATAAAAAGACCCTTGAGAAATAAGATCACACTTTACAGTATCCTTCATTGAAGTATACAGTTCTGTCATATGGTAGATAGCATATGATGTGGAATAAATGATCTTCTCAGATAGTTTCGTTGCTATGGATATTGCTGAGGTTTTAAAAGTCAAATGCTGGCAAAAAGGAAAAACCCGTACTTTAGATTAACCAGACTGTTAGAATGTGTTGACAAAATGTGATACGATTCCTTTTCCTTGTTAGAACGTCATTTGTTACACGAATCTTCATTTAATAATTGAAACTTTATCAATTGAAACATAAAAGACACAGTTAATATGACCAAATTGTTGTTGTTGTTGTTGTTGTTGTTGTTGTTGTTGATGATGATGATGTTGATGATGATGATGATGATGATGATGATGATGATGATGATGATGATGATGATGATGACGACGACGACGACGATGATGATGATGATGATGATAATGATGATGATGATGATGATGATGATGATGATGATGATGATGGTGATGATGAACACATGCAACGCTGCTAAATGAAATCTAAAGTTATTTTCCTTTTCAAAATTGAATATCACTTATCACGACGTTAGCTTTGTAAAGCTCGGTATCTTGTAAAACATAAAGAGATATTAAAATTTAAAAGTGTGTTAATTGATATCATGGATTTCATACAGCATGTAGTTAACGGTACTTAAAACAATATCCTTTACATGATTACTTCATACAACAAAGAAAATGAAATATTACCTAGTCTGAGGAATGAAACTATCCATAAGATACATGACAGGACTGTGTATCTTTCCATCCTTTGTCAATATCCTGTGTATTTCTTCAACCTCCAAGAAATTATGATTTTCTTCAAATTGCCTGCAATCTGATGCAAAAATCTCTTGTAAGTGATTGAGTAGATATATTTTCAGAAGTAATTGCAGTGAAAAAGCCTAATTCTTCAGCGCTTTGATTCAGTCGATGGTAGGCCTAATGACGGCGGAAATACCTCTTCTTTCACTGTAGTTTCCGTTAGGAACGGTACATACTTCGTTAGAAATGAAGGTTACCGGGGTGTTCGCTTTTACACATGACATACAATCACTTTCTGTTCGACTTCCTATGTCAGAGCCGAGTCACGTTTGAAGAAGTACTGACTTTTCCAACGAAAGCAGTTGCAATCTCACCTCCGGTCGGATTCTCACGTCTTCTCTGGAGGATATTTGTGTGTAATTGAATACTATACTGCCAACACACGTTCCAATAATAGTACATTCGCTCGAGTTCGGTGTCCTGATTGGATGCGGTTTACCTACCTAACAATATACATTCGACTTTTTGATTGGGTACGAGTTGCTGTGTGGCTGTGAAAACACGCCGGTCTCAATGCGTGTTCTTCCATACAGCGTGTCTCTGTAGATGTCACAGAGTAGAGTTGTACGGTGTCTAGAAAAAAGTAGCATGCGACTTTAGCGTACAGACTCACGCTGCATGTAACCCAGACACGCGTACGTCGTTATACTGATACTATTCTGAGAAATCAAAATCCTTACTGAGCCCACAAATGATAGATTGGAATGGCGAATAGCGTTTCTTATCAATTCATTGAAATATTCTCAACTTACTTGGAAGAACAGGATGCATATTTTATGGTTTAGCTGATACCTGACCTTGTTGAGTTTTGGCTTAACAGTTCCATATCATGAGAAAGGAAATGGCAACTGTATTTATTTATACCTAGTTGTTAATTCGTTTTACAAGATGACAGACTGACGACATAATCCTTATTTGTATATTTTAGGCATCTGTCCATACATTCGAAATCATATCCGCTGCGGTTAATTCAGCTTGAGGCTGTGTATTTATTTTCTTCTTCGCCATAACTTGCTTGTAACTTGTTGTGAATTTCTCCCAAAATATGATTATCGAGTCAGAAATATGTACACATACGACGATAATTCTAGGTATGTAGTAACTGGTGAACAGTAACATTTTTAATGATCTTAAATGTCAAGATGCTGGAGAGCTACATCAGTCACATAACGTTATGGAATTCATCCGAAGCCTTCGAACAATAAAGTTGTGTTTCCCTTGTTTTTGTTTTGTAAAAAGTCAACAATACTTTGAGCAAAATTAGAAATAACGTAGAAAAGAGTGGTTTCCCGTCTTTTAAAAAATAAACGAAAGATTTGGAAGCATTTCAGCATGAGGAAACTGATCATGTTATATGTGAAATGACATAATTTTAGATGGACATGTTGAATCTTCATCGTTGACCCATGGCACATTTTACTCTCGCTTTCGATTAGCTAAGAAACCAAAGATCCCTTGTTAACATAATTTCCTAATAAACCAAGGAAGTACCACCCATGGGTGACACTTCCCTGCCTACAATATATACGTTTCGAGCCAATTTTAGAGGGACCGAGTTCATACTTTTACTGGCTGAAAGATAATAGATTCTGGATATCAGAATGTACTTGTTGCATTGTACTTACTGCAGCAGCATACTAAACCATCACATGCTAGTAGCAATATTCAATCTGTTGGAATGTAGGCATTTAAGGCAATATATAAACCATTTGATGACGTTTAACTAGTGTGCGTATGCTCACAATGTTTAGAATGAGAAATGTGCTATTTATGCCACCATCAACATATACCATGGAACTTGAAGATGTGCATTGACATTACATTTGTGCTGGAATATTTTAGATCCAAAGAGATTCATCAGCTTGATTTCATAACATAAATAAAGGTTATTGTATCACATGCAGGTAATGTTGCCGTGTCAAAATATTTCGTCTAGCCTCGATTGACTTCTTCTGAATCATTGGACTGAATGTTTTCGCCAGATGTTAATTACGTCGTGTGGTTACTGACCAATGCTTTGGAGTGTGTGGGGTCATCTACAGGATTAGGTGTCTCTCCTGTAATGGTTCCCACATTGGAGAAAGTGGGAGACAGCTAATTATAAAAACCAGGCTAGAAGAACAGAGAAAATCGCTCAGGGAAAAGACTATGAACTCAGAAGTGTCACTGAGGACATTCATGGACCCGGGGATACCAAGCAGATATTGATGGGTACCAACTAATACGTAAAGAAACTAGGGATCTACAAAGAGAGTGGCGGGAGGAGACGCCTACAATGAACCGAGATGGGGATTGCAGCTGTCAAACGCATATGATCATGTCCTCAATTCCGAAGCATTGGCCAATAACCACGTGACACCATTAACACCTGGGGAAAACATTCAGTCCACTGAAGAAGTCAATCGAGTCTCGACGAAATATTTGGACAAGGTAAAATAAAACTTTATTTATAGACTATTTTACCTGAGGTCTTATGTAAGTGATTTCATGTAAGTTTAATAAAATCATATATACTCGGCTTGTGTCATTTTAATATTTCTGAGCTGATTTCTGCTGCGAAAAGGTTACTTTTACTTTAATATGCAGTACCCTTACTTACGTCGTTTTGGCATTTCATGTTTTACGTTGTGCCATTGACTTCAAATTCGGTTATCCTTAGATACAAATGTCTGGGTGAGGGTTAGGGGCTTCAAGTTCGGTGGTCCTTAGATACACATGTCTGGGGGAGAGGCTTTTTGTTTGTTGACAAACTGGCTGGACCGCATCGCAATCACTATGTGAACTCTTACCCATCCCAAGGTCTGCCCACCTCGCTAGTATCTAAAGTTATTTAATGGCAAGGTTTTCGTAACGTGGGAATTCCAGGGCGCGATTGTGGATAGACGGCCGCAGCGTTAAATCACGGTAACAACTAATATGACACCATTACCTTTGCTGTTATAGTAGGAATACTCGTATCACAATAAGGAAACAGTGTCTACATTTTATAAATGAAAACACAGATTTAAAAGTATACCGAAAAAAATTGGACTGAATGAAAATCGACATAATCCATTGTAGATATTATTACTTCGAAATCAATGTAAAGAAAGTGACATCTCTGCCTAACAGTGTCGACTTCTTTTTGCATCACTTATTTAGTTTGGGACTTTGGAAAGTACATCAAGGGAATATGAAAGCAGCTGATCATGATTTAGCGATCGCATCGTCTGCTATAATTCTGTCGGGTTTCTTGCTGTTAGACTGTTTTATGACAGGTATAACACGGATGTCGGGATTAGTGCCACTTTTATTGCCGCTGACACAAAATCATATATTTGCTGAAATCTTACCGACAGCTGCCAATTTTGCTCCAACAGTAAGATTCAGTGATGGAGCTATTGTATTGACTCGATGGTACATTACCAGATACTATAAAAACTTTGCTGTCTTTACAAACTCTAAACGTATATATACTGTATGAAACGTGTGTATAGTTGCCAATTATATATACGACTCACTTGTCGAGTTGAATTGAACAGTGAATCAATCAATCAATCAAGTAAGTAAGTAGCTTCCTTTGAAAGAGAGAAAACACGCAACATACCTGTAAAACCTTTCACTGTGACAGCTAGAGAGAATCAAAATGAATTTAAGTAATACAATTCCATTTCGAAGTCTCTCTCCGTAAAAAGCATACCTTAATGTAATCCAAAATGCATGGTATTGACATTATGTCTGTTCATTGTTGGATGTTGTGTACCCACGTTACACGTATTGCAGTGTCGAACAATCTGCCATGTTCTACTCGAAATCGTCAGCGAGTTTACCCCTCTAGCTCTAGCCATTGAGATATTACAGTGTTAAAAAAACTATAACAATAACTCAGAAAAGTGTAACAGTTATAAAATTACAAGAGAATCCATTATCGATGAGCTAAAAGAAACCTTGGTACATTACTTGCAATCTTATACCATCAAATTATGCATATACATTATCTCGTTGAATATTTCGAATCCGATGAAAAAATACACAAATCTCCTGGTTGTTAGTGATGATAATGTAGCATGATTAAATATTATTCCCCAATATTTCGTCCAGCCAAAGAAAATACTGGTGCCCTAAGGGGCCTTGTAACTACGAGTCGCAAGACGAGGTCAAGAGTATTTTACTGCTAAACGAAGAAAAAAAATATGGAATGATATAATTATACTAGTGCAATATATATATGAACAATCTGGAAACGTACTGGCTATTTTGAACGTTTGGACTCATATTCGAGCAAATCGTTGAAGAACTCGAACGCGTGCGAACAAAACAATTTATCAACGTTTTGTGGCCGTTCTTGCTACAAATGGTATTTCTCTAGTGATCATTTTGGTTGTCAGATTACATACAATTCCTATGGCAAATATTTTCCATAACATTTACAGACGCTTTAGGGACATTGTTGAAATGTCACAAGCCCCATGTATCTAGACTCTTATCAAAAATGACAGTTGCACGCATTTACTCTCGAGTGATAATCTATCTACAGTGGCTCGTATATTAATAACATCGATAAATGTCGAATATAATAACCATAAAACATGACGATGCAGGGCGATGAAAGGTCTCCGTCAGTGCGTGCGTCGTTTCGCGGTTATTTCATTTGTCATGCGCAGACTAATATTATTCAAATGTTGTGCAAAGGTAAGGTACAGCATAATAAACCAGGTTGCAAAACCACGTGACGTACGTACAAAAATATCAACCTCAGACTTCATATTGTTTCATTAGCTACAGAGGAATATTAGGGAGCCTACTAAGTAATCCCACTAGAGCCAGAAAATATTTCGGTGTTACGATCCCACCACATTGATAGTTTTTAAAGGGGCAATTTGGCGAGTCCTCTACTAACAAGCCTATGAACTTGGTCTTTTGTAATGATACCAAATTGAGACAAAATTATGAAAGAACGTGATAGAAGAGCACTGTTACTAGTAATTGTATGGTTATACTGATCGGATGATGTTGTTAACACATAGTTCGCACAGAAAATATGGGATTTATACCTAACGGGCATGAATATCATTCATGTTACTTCTTTAACACAATTGGTACCAAATGTAAACTGAATGCCTTCCATACCATCATTAGTACCAAATGTAACCAAATGTAACTGAATGCCTTCCATATCACCATTGGTACCAGATGTAACTGAATGCCTTCCATATCACCATTGGTACCAGATGTAACTGAATGCCTTCCATATCACCATTAGTACCAGATGTAACTGAATGCCTTCCATATCACCATTAGTACCAGATGTAACTGAATGCCTTCACCATTTGTACCAGATGTAAACTGCCTTTCATAACAACACTGGTACCAGCTGTAAATAAATGCCTACCATATCACCATTGGTACCAAAAACGAAATGCCATCCATAACACCGTTGTTACCACAATGATGTAAACTGAATGACAAAAAACACAATTACTTTCGATTCCTTGTGCCTTCATTTATTTGCGGTATAGAATGCATGTATTGCAAAATGCATTATAGTGTGGATGAATGAAGACAGTAACATCTATGTCTTTATTTATTTTGCTGGGTTCTTTGTTGTTTTAGTCTGCTGTATAACTCGCTGAGACGTAAGTGTGTCGTGTTATATAAGAAAATAGATGATTATAATAAATGTTCCCCATACCTTCAAATTTGGTGGGGACACGAAACATAAACATTGTAGAAGTCGGTTGAAATAGGTTACAGCTATAATGTTGCAAGTCTGAACGACATGCACATTTCACTCTGTATTTGATGGTGTGGCGGACTGTACTGATTGATTGATTGATTGATTGATTGATTGATTGATTGATTGATTGATTGATTGATTGATTGATTGATTGATTGATTGATTGATTGGTTGATTGATTGATTGATTGATTGATTGATTGATTGATTGATTTAATGGTGGATGTTGTAATTTAGTTTGGTGTATATACGTAATTATAGTATAGTGAAACTTGAAGGTCAACAATTTTATAACTGTAGAAATGTGGGGTTTTTGTACCCATTTGAATCTTCAATCACAGCAACTGTACCATGTTGTAGTATTGCTAAGAAATTACTTGAATAACAAAAGACTTACAGGAATACCACATAGTGTGACATCAGCCAGAACTGTGTGTGTTACCCTAATGAGGGACGGCATACTGGGGTCTAACATACAACCATGCATACTGCCTCTGTACATCATACATGTGTGGAGAAAACTGACCGAATCGCAAGCTTAGAATAGAACATCATTAATTCAAGCACTTATAACTAATTCGCTTTCCTAAAATTCAATTTGTTTGTAATTGGTTTAAACGAGACAGAAGCGATTGACCTGATGTACCAGTAATGCCTGCCCCATGCTGGTGGCATTAATTTGTATCTTCTCTACTAAATCGGATTGGACGGATTAGTGATACCTTGACAATTGTTGATTGTTGAAAAACGCGTCATCTATGGAAGTATTCTTCGTATTAGGCACAACTTACCAGACATCCGAATGAGATTGGGCATTTTTGCTTTTTACTCGGATCACTGTAGAAAAGTTTTACTATGGCGGTTGAAACATCAATATAAGCAGAGCCCAAACTCTTACATCCCCAAGTCTATTGTTACTTGGTTTTTGGTGGAAGATTGAAGAATACATAACAATACCGGTTGACAACCGATTCAGGATTGATGTGTGATGGGTCAACGCCAACCAATTTCTGCGCTACGCACGTGACATTTTAGTTGGAGTACAAGTGTTTTGCTACCATTTCAGATCTGAGTAAAAGAAACTCGCCTGCTTTTGGATTTTATCTGTAGTTAAATATAGCATCAATAATTCTATATTCGCCATATTTGAATTGAAAACATTTTTAGATTGAACAGTGTTTTTTTGGGGGGGAAATATTATAACTAATAACTAATACTTTCAGAAATTTGACAAAAGAACTTAATCTTTTCAAATAAAAAGCAAATAAGTAAATAAACACTAAAATGAATAAATAAACAAATAAAACAAGCAGTATTAAAGAGGCTGAGAGGTTCATTTGTCATTCGTCTGTTCATTCTAGCTACTGTGCTTCGACACATGGTGGCGCTGTTGAATAAAGACGTACTAGGGTTTTCACCATGTCAACAGTATACATATCTAACTCGTCCTAAGTAAATCAGTGAATGCGCTGTGCGTTGCATCCAAATTTAGGTATGACCTGACAGTATTTTCATGACAAAATATTGTCTGTCCTGTACTTATAGACAGTATACAAATCTTGATATGTAGGCGATAACAAGTAACAGTTACTAGCACATATCGTTATCAACGGACACACCTTTCCCAAAATACATCAATCTGTTAATAACACAATTTCTATTTTTCTGGAATGTCTATTTACATATTACACTCTTGCTTCACATATCAGCTATCATATGGTCAACGTCGTCATACTTTCTTTCGTTTCAGTTTTGTCATCAAAAGATATCACAAATGATATTTGGACTGGAAGCCTAGCCTGCATGCTCAAAGTTGTCAAACTTATTGCCACAAATGTCGGACTTACAATTCACACCTTCGCCTCTTTGTTTCTAAATCTGTTCTTCTGTTATTAAAATTGTCTCTGTTGTTCTTCTCTTTCTCAACTGTACTTTTTTCTTGAATATATAATGTGTCGGGGTCACTGACTCGACTAGTTCAGATTGAACAATGTATGTGATGTGTCTATGTGTCTATGTGTCTATGTATTTATGTATCTATCTATCTATGTATGTATGCATATCATTATCTCCAAACCTCTCGCTAAAATGTAGTGCACTTCGTAAATGTTGTATCTCGATTTCAGTATCCCAACGCACAATAACCTCATCAGCTCTGTTCTTCCAATTAAACCTGACATGTGTTATACATGTATATTTACACCTTGGGAACTTTTATTGAATAATAACTTAGCGTAAAATTAAGTACTGAATAATCAGTCTAAAAAATGTGCTAATATGATGAATTGCAGAAAATATTTAAGAAATAGAAAACTCCGCCCACCAAGAATTTGAACGTTACAAGTTGCCTACGCCATATGGTGTCAACCATATCACCAGAGGGCGCTACAGCAGCTATCTCAATAAAGTTAAAGCAGTATCGTGTCTGTCGTTTACCACTATTTTAACGGCACAAATCGTTCTAAAAATTGTTCTTTGGTATTCCTCTGTTAAAATACGAATAATCCAAGTGGTAGCTCAATGCCTTTGATCATAAATACCACGCGAAGTTGAACCAAAGTCCTAATAACTTTCTGATGGCACTCCGGGTTCGAGGCAAGTCATACTAACGGTCAAATCGCACCATGGTCTTCAAATAAGACATAGATTATATATATATAGTATTGCTATGGCGTAATGATGAGATAAAGCATTCATTAAACCGGCATATTACATTAGGAGACGAGTAAAAGCGACAGCTATATATTTACTTGCACAGTGTAGTAGGTCAGATGTTGACGATAAGCGACATTTATTTGTACGATGAGGGCGCCAAACAATATGAAATGTTGCATCTTCGTAGATTCAAGTAGATTTCACAGATTTGAAGACGTATAATCCTCACTTTTGGCGCCATTGTACGATGTCACGGACTTCAGGTGGATGACGGATGTACTGAACAACATAAAATGAGTGAGATTTCAGAATATCTCGCAAGTAAAATAAAGATGTTTCACCGATCATTTTTTTACAGGAACCAATTTACGATTTGGACGTCAGCCATGTGCTCCTTACCGTTCAGTTAAATACACGTACTTTCCCGTTGATAGCTTGTAATGATGCCAAATACATCAAAGTATGTCTTGACATTTTTATCTCAACAACAGTTTCATATCACACAAATGATGTACGCTTTCCCTTTTGAGGGGAATAATCCCCACCAATTCGATTGTTCCAAATTTCTGCTGGAGCCGTTCACACCTCACACTCTACTGACGGATTTTCTATCCTTAGCCGGTGGTTCTGAAACTAATAATGAAAAAAAAGGTAACGCCAAAACCTGATTATTGAACATACCAGAACGACAGACGTTTCAATGTTTCAGACTCGAACATCTTCATGACTAATTCGAAAATAAGAGAATGGCGGGACAACACCTGACCTATTTTGGGTTTTTATTTTCTTACACATTGATATTTTGCTGATAAGATGCAACATATCAAAAACTTTGGATAACAATTATTGTCTTGTAGTGTTTTTGAAGTCTTGAAAGAGAACTTGATTGCGATGTAAAATTTATCTCATTTGCTAAGAAAATGAAGCCCAAAACATATCAGAAGATGTTGGACTCAATTTATCTAATCGACTTTCTCGGTACATCTGTTGTTGGTAATAACACAAACTTAGATATGGCCGATCACACACAACGAGAAAACCGACATAAAAGGGAGTAAATAATATATGTACAGCTCTAAATATTTTTTGTCAATCAGATATTCAATAATTGATATTTCAGCGCTATGCATGCCATGTTTTAAGACTTTACTTCGTCAGATTGTTTTAGATTCATGTGTTTTGACTTTTTTTCTCAGTTGATGAGTTTAAGTGTGAATATTGTAATGTGTCCGTCTTCCCATTTAAGCGCACTTTTATTTTGCGCATGTTGTGGTGTTTGTTTTACGATTTTATTGTTGGAGCCTGTTAATGGGACTAGTCCCGTAGGTCATCCTTGGAATAAATACATAAATATTGACCAAATTTGCACACAAATGTATGAAATTGAAACGTTCGCAAATTGTCATAAAATGCAGCCACATTTGTTTGACCTTTGTGTAAATATCAGATTCTATCGCTGCCCGTGTTTTGTACTCCCCAATGCACGAAATCAATGGAGGAATAGGGAACTTGCAAACCCGCCATGTTGAATGTTGCATCATGGGAAATGTGATAATAAATACTTATCAATTAGTATTGTAAACAATGTTGATACATTGTTTGTAACCACAAATAATCAATTCATAGTTACTCTGACAATTGTGGGAGGTTTATTTTATCAGTAGCTCCAGATTATAATAACCACAGGTAATCCCACAGTCCTTTGCGTCCGAGCATGCTCAGTCTGGATTGCAAGTTCCCTTTTGCTTTGAATAGACGTGATTAAAACTTACCTTGTAGGTGAATTCCTTTTGTGGTTTTTCCACCATGCTATCAGAAGAAGGCGGCGAATTTGAATATCGTCTGGTGGTGAACGATGATTGGTAGGTGAATGACGTCATTCTGAAATGACATGCAGAGTGACTTCATTTTGTAAAAAAGCCACCGATATTTCATTATACTTAGTGAGTTTATAAAAAAAGGCAAGAGTTGTACACGAACTTCATGTTTATCTGTCTTAGATATATAGTTACAAATACTTACAAAAGCATCCTGTTAATTTTGTCATATGTTTTTAATTGGAGATTTCTTTCTGTATTTGCTTGAACGAGAACTATCTTTATGATGAATAAATCTATATGGTACCAGTAACCTATACAGGCCCGTTGATTAATTTAGTATATAGACAGACAGACAGATGGGTCGACGATTTCCTAACCACTCGCTGGCTATGCAAGTGAAGTAGATCGTCTACAAGGATTCATCTTTCAAAGTTGTACATATCGCGTAAAAACTGTATGCAACGTGACAAGAATACAATGTCTTGAAAAGGACTCTGTCCCTCGCCGTCTGTGGAATTACGAAGTTGATGAACATTTGTGGTATATGTTTTGTAAGTTTCAACTTTGTGTTATTATATCACAGTCCTTGTTCATGGTAATAATATGCATCATCTCTCGCAGTGACTATTCCCTATCGCTTGTATAATTTATTTATGTATTTATTACATACCATCCAACAGGCATTGCCCAATAACAGGAGGAAGTATTGACTTTGAAACAGCCGAGTATTTTATGCTTCCACACCGAAAAAAATGGACTGTAAGGTAAGTTGTGCGTATTTTATGTGTATAGTGATAACCTTACCTGTAACTATCTCTTGTTAGAAATTTCCTTTTCATGTGTATATTCCTTGCTCGGCAAATACATAACACAAGTAATGTAATACCCGGTGTTCCAATAACGACCACTCCAACTGCTATTTTAATTTGAGTGTAGTCTGGTGGTGGTGGCAAATCTACATGTTTGTTTGTAAAAAAAAAAGATAGGTTTATAATCAATGTGAATGTGTGCAGTCTTGTATCCTAGTGAATAACATATAAAGAGGAAACATCGTGAAAAGATCGACGTGATAAGCGTCAAAAGAAAACTGCCAAGAAAATGTGTTTAACAGAGAGCCCCCCCCCCCCCCCCCCATGTCTGAAATTTTATGTAAGTTTGACCTTTTGAGGAGATATTGTCTTTGATTTGATCTACTGTCCCTCTACGGTGACCTTATATTTATTGCATTTTGTCACTGTCATTCAAACGAATGTTTGAGTAAATTGACGGTCGTATACTATGTCTTACGTACCATTTGCTGTTTCTAACAACGCTGGTGTGTCTTCCGTCGCATTGAGTATAATGAGTTTTATGTTGCCTCCTGGTATAATATCACTTACATACGTTTCTGTAAAAAAAAAATAGAATTTATATATGTTAACTCAGACAACTATTCGAATGTATTAATCACGTTCGGATGAGTATATTTTAATCGTCGAACAGTTGGTTGAAATAACTATATAAAATCAGGGGAGTCTTTCCCGAATAAAGTTTGAAAAAACAAGACTCCGTGGATTAGTTCTCGATCATGACTGTAACTTCCCGCCAAAATTATTCACTCAAAATATGTTGTCCATAGAATTCTGACACGACACATCTTTATTTTCAAGATTTAAATAATTGAATACGACCTAAAAATTGGGATTCACGTTATATCCCGGATGTAACCAACTTACAAAAGTGGGTCGTCAAATATTTCTTGCAATGACTGGTCTAAGGCTAAGCTTTACATAGATTAAACATCGTAAAAGAAGGCTTCCTCGTTGAAATCCACTCCCATGGGGGAAACACGGTAAATTAAAGATGTTCATGTTTTATACATAATAGTAAGAGGTGGGAGTTTGTGATCCAAGGAGTAGAAGTTCATATTTGGTGCAGATCATTAATTTTCCCTTGCCACCGTTATACGGCTTAGCGCGCCACCTTTTTTGACATGTTAAGAGCAGACGTAATGATTAATCGTAAAATGTTATATTTCTCCCCGCCTGTGAATGTCAGTTGTTCGCTCTCTGAGAGATTATCGTCTGCATATGGAAATAAAGGATGGTTTTGATTTCCCGCCCTCGTTAAAGCTGTTAGTCCATTTTGAGGGTGCAAAAAGATCGAGATACCAAAGCGTTTACACGTATGCATGCGACCATCTTATATTGACATAATGAAAGAAAATATTCAGCAGCTGCCGAAATGTCTAATATTTGTCCAATTCTGAAATTAATTATGAAGAAATTCAGTGCTACCTTACATCGTTCGTTGTTGTACACGCGTTTACAAAAACACCTTTATAACTTGACGGATACTTTCGACCTGTTGTCTAATTTTGACACTAATATATCATCTTGTTCTAATGTCCGCGGCACCGTTACTTCCGTCGTATTTTAATATATTCTAAAAAAAAGAAAATATTACCCAGCACAGTATGACTAAACTGTTGTTGCAAATTTATTGCTTTACCTTTTGGGATATCAGCACGAGTGTAATAGCAGTAAGATTCCTTCTTGTAATTTCCGCCCTCAACGATGGCGGGCACAACATGGCTTGTTTGATTTTCAGTGTCTCTGATTGCATTATTACTGTAGCTCCATTCCAAGTATTCTGTTTTTACCGTCATTCCTTTAATTTCTTGGCAACTACTCCCAGCTTGAAGCGTATAAAATGGACTTGTGATGGGAAATTCGACCGCTTCATTCGCAATCGCTGGCTCCCGACAGCAAGAAAAAGAACTCAATCTACCATCCATATACCCGGAAGGTGAAAGAGTGCCCTCTAGTGACGTTATCCCGTTAGGCCATGGCACCGTTCCTATAAGAATAATAGTTTACAATCTGTCACGTTTCCTAGGTATGATGAAAAGTGTGTAGTGAAAGATATTGATCACGTGTCAGTCACTATTTGGTCATGCGTGACTTGATCGATTTGTCCAGCTAATACGTCTGCTGCAGCTGCTTTCAAAAAAAAAATTTAAACACCGACCTTGTTTTTTGAAACTGTGATCCTAAACTGTGCAATTCTTTACCTAGACATAAGGCGAGCATCAAATCTGAATACTTTCAATAACAATTTGAAGCTAAATTTAAACCACTGACAGTACTGTTGCTTTGTAATCTGGCTCCATAGAATTATGATTGATTGATTGATTGGTTGGTTGGTTGGTTGGTTGGTTGGTTGGTTGGTTGGTTGGTTGGTTGGTTGGTTGGTTGGTTGGTTGGTTGGTTGGTTGGTTGGTTGGTTGGTTGGTTGGTTGGTTGGTTGGTTGATTGATTGATTGATTGATTGATTGATTGATTGATTGATTGATTGATTTAACTAACTATAATCAGCATTTTCTTGAGGTTGATTGACAACCTAGTTACAATGACATGACCTATATACTACTACAATTGACTGGTTCTATTGGTCTTTTTGAAATTTCATTAACTAGATTGGCGAAAAAAATCTGTCATGAACCTTTTCTCTTTATGTATGTCATAAAATATTAATAATTGTCGGCAAAACGTACATTTTCAAACAACCTCTCAATTAATGAAAAAAATGTTAGTGTTCAAGCCTTTCTGTGACCCCCAAACAATATTCCCTTCTCAACACTTTGCGAAGTGATTAATACTGTCTCAGAAATTCTATTTGAATCTTGGTTTTATAGGGAACTGTAAAAGTAAATTGCTTGCCGTGCATAAACCCCCCAGAATTTATGAGAATTCAATCACATACACAGCATCAATTTCCCAATCTTTCCACTCAAAAGATTTGTGTCTACCAAAGGTCAAAGAGCAACTTTTGATTTTCAGGATAGTTCCCGCCAAAACTTGTATTATACATTTTTTTTCATATTTCATCCCTGAATGGTAAATGTCGAGAAAACTAAATCAGCTGCTACCAATTCAGAAACAGAACGTCAGCTTCTCTTTTAAATTTATATATTTTTTTCAAATATAGTTGATACAGCTCTTTCATGTTACCGTTACCGGCTATTTGAGAAACCAGCAAAAAACACTAAGAAACTGCACATGCTACACTTTAAGATATTTTTTTTAGCTAGATTGAATAAAAAGCAGACATTTTTTCTTCCATAAAAAGGAAGAGATGTACTGTGTGTATGTGTGTCTTTATGTCTGTCTGTGTCATCTTTTTCTCCAAAACGGCTGGCCCAATTCAAATGAAATTTGGCACAAATGTTCTGTTGAGTAATGGCAAGAACTGATTAGGTTTTGGTAAAAACGCCATGAATATTAATGATCAATTTGCATAATTAATCGATAGATCGTCTGGTCGCACACATGCTACATTTTTAAAAAGTGCACCACCAACGTCGATGTAAGGTAAACCAGGCCGGAAGCTAAGGTACCTATGTATCAAGCTGTTGTTCTACACTGAGAAAGACTCTGTTTTCAGGGGTTTCAAGTGTTTGTATTGATATTTTTGTTGAATCTGAAGATTACTACATCAAAGCAAGGAGGTGAGCACTGAAAATACACATCATCTGTAAGCTTTATTGCAAAAATATACAGTCACGATCATCTGCTCACTCCACACCTTTCACGCATGTATACGATTTGGAGCAGATGGTGTGTCTGTCAATCTCGATCGAAACAAGAATGTATACACTTTACCCAGGGACGAAGTAGGGCAATAATACCTTATCACTTCACTGTATTAAAGTTAGTTCAACTGTTACCATGCATACCATGAAGTATGTAAACTTTCTGATGTGTAATAGCAATGTTATGCGGGTCTCAAGACTAACCTTATGGAAGGCATTCAGTTTAAATCTGGTGTCTAAAATGAAATGAACCAATGTACCCAAAACAGACATCCGTCAAATGTAGACATCAAAATATTGGGGCCCGTGTGTGCATCTAGTTGCAATAGGCTTAAATTATTTATTTCATCGTAGACAACATATAGCGAGAAATTGCAGTCTTTCTATCTTAACATAGAGTAGAATATGCAGTTTCTTATTTGTTTCTGCGTGGTTGGATCAAAAAGAGCAAGTGAACGGTAACTTGGAACAGGCTGTAATAAGCACTGGGAAATATCGTAAATGGAGTTGTTGCAATTAAATTATATAAAGAAAAACTCCTAAAAGTATATTTTTTAAAAGTCAAATGTAACTATTTGTTCTTGTAGCACCGTACTTACGCTCACAAGTAAAGATAGCTCACCTTTTGTGAAGCCGTCAGGACAGCTCTGTGCGTGTACCGTTGATGCAATCGTAGCTGCAAATGTTGGCTCTACTGGAACGTACGGAACTTCCTCTACCTTCAACTGTTTTACATGTAATATGCAATATCTTCCCTTGGGCCAATTTCCTGCCCGTTCATCTTTGCTTTCTTGAATGAAATCTCCTTGAGTTCTACTACATACATCAAAACGTACATAATCACTCTCAATATCTATTGACAAATGCGTATCTTTTCCTAGAATTGAAACAGTTTCTCCGATCTCTGTAGTCAGGTTGAAATACAAAGACGTTGTTTCCCATATTTCAGAAGGACCTGAAAGAAAACATGTGATACTCTGTGTGAATATATAACAGGGAGAAGAATGTCAAAAACATAATCCTAAAATTAACAATATTCAAAGATAATTACAAAGGCATAGAACATGATAAAGTTGAACCCATTTTATTTGACGAAAGAAATAAGCTGCTCTTCATGACTACAGTGACTTTTCGTTAACTTACAAAATTAATTCTGAATACGAAAAAAAAGCCTGCAGAGGAATCTTTTACATGGAGGATGTCTCGTCCAGCTGTCGTGGTAATGCTATAGACATCGATTTAACAATCTATATAGTGAAACTGGTAAAATTGACCTCATAGCATCACCTATTATAGTATTTATGAATAATGTAAGTAAATTAGCATAACATTATTTTAAAACGTTCTTCATTAAAAATGCTCTACCTTATTACATAACAAGATTCAGATTTTAATTTCAAAGAAATGTTTTCAATGCGTCTGTTCTTAGTGGTAAAACAAAACTGCATGTTTTAAGGTATACTTAATACTAAACGCAAACGATATTGCAACCTTCTGTACGGTTAAACCGCAAATAATGTTATTTTATCGTTTTGCTTCACAAAAAGAGTGTTCGTACCAACACGTTTATACGGTATCATAGCAACGAGATGTAACGTTTGAATAAGCAGTCACTGTTCACTTATCTACAGTACTATAATAGTACACATGTCTTCTCTTGCAGTTGGTTGCTATAAACCAGATGTAAACTGAATGTCTCCCTCCCGTAACGGCAAAACCATACATTTTTGTTCCTACACACATTGTTGGAATGCTTAATTCTGAGCTGTAGCTATCATACACGATGTACCCCTTAATTGGAAAATTAATTATATGAAACTACATGAAATTAGAAGCTTCCATATTGCCTAATCATCGAAAATCATTAATTATGCAAATGAACCATCAGTATTATAAGTTACATCAACAAGTGTTAAAGGACACACGTTGGGGACCAAACACTTTTTACCTGGGCAACCGGTCCGAGGCATTGGTAGTGCATAGAGTCCAGATGGCCATTCTGTTAGACCTTAGAAGAAAGAGAACAGGCGGTTATTCAAAATAAACAAGTCTTCTGCACTCGAAGACGTAGCTACTGTGCTCTTCACTGATGTCTAAATTGTGGTCCTACAATTCAATGACAAGTTCATAACATGATACATAGAATGATATTAATTGATACAAACACACTACAGTAGAAAACTGACTTCGACTATACATATTACGAGACGTGTCCATATGAGACGAGGTCGATCTGACTAGACAGCCTTTCTCTTTCAACATGTAATTAAATGGTGTATCAATCAAAAGTATTTACTAATAGCTTTATTTAGCAAATAACTATTCAAGCCTCAAGATTGGTAGTAAAAGTCAAAGGTCAGTTTTAAACAGAAAGATGACCTTGAAACGTTAAAGCAGGTGTAGACACTTGAATGGTGTATCTAGCTAGATACAAAACTTCGAATTCAGTCTGCTATTCGACATTGACTATGGGGTCAAAGGTCAAGGTATTACAATTAGATACTTTTCTGAAACTTCTGTGTATTACATTTCTTGGGTTGTGGTATATTGATCTTGAAAATGCTGGTCAAGATCAAAGCTCAAGTCTCATTAGAAAGCTTATAATTAATAGATGTGGGGATAGACACTTGTATATATCAGATAACAAGCAAAACGTGATTTTCTTCACAACACCTATGTTGAAGCTAAAACATCAATATTCAGTGTGTCCTGTTCTTCCCCGAATCTTAATAGTCGTTTCGTATTAACCGATAAGCCTTCACAACCACCCACATACACACATTTGACCTCGAGAGCTACATCTGTAACATGTTATAAACCTGTACACGCTTTTCATTTTAAATTCTCTTTTTAAATTTCAGTGCCTCGCGGAGAATAAAATTAGACGCCTAGTGATATGGATTGTCGAGGAGTTTAAATGTATTGTTGTTAATTTTGCTTCCAACTTGATATTTTAGGTAGTTACTTTTAAAATATTATGTGTCATAGTTACGAATACTATTGGTGTCGGCAATTTTTTTTCCATATCTAGGCACTTTGCCCAAACTGTGTGTGTAGTCACAAGTTTGCAATGACATCATCAATTTATGTAGACAACATATAATGACATCGACAGTTCATGTACTGATGATGAGATCTCATCACTTGTTTTTGCATGTTAATTGTTATATGTTACAACAAACTCGAAAATTTGAAGTTTTCGTTTTAACATAGTGAGTATTTTGTTCATTATAAGTATAAAAGCTAAAAATAATTTTCCTTCCGAAACTTTGAAAAGTTTTGAACTTGAACGTAACCAGTTATTTTGGTGGTCATAAAGGGAGAGTGCGCCATTTAGATGTGATTGCTACACGATTCCTGAAATTTGATCGAGTAAGTTTGGCATTGCAACTATTGTCAAGGCCAAGTACATATATCTGAATACAACATAGACACTTCCACTGACGTCATGTGTATTTGTTTGTCACAATCTATGTATTAGTCAAGCTTGACAGAACGAACATTGCTGTTATCGTGAAACTCGTACCCGCCCAAATTTGTCTTAATTATTTGCATATGTGGTCCATGGACTTGATTAGTTCCAAGGAACTATTTCCATGGCCCTCACTAGACTGTCGACAGTCGCTCGCGCCTTTTACCCCCCTACGTTTTATCTAAACTCCGATCCGGCGCAACACTATCGCAAACTGATATCGAGGGCCGAAGGCCCGAGTGATCGAAGGCCGAAGCTTGGGCCTTCGCAATTCGGCCCTCGAAATGAAATCAGTTTGCGATTATACTAATGTTGCGCCGGACCGGAGTTTAGATAAAACGTAGGAAAAAAGGTGCGAGCGACTGTCGACAGTCTAGGCCCTCACCAGAAATGCTCTTTCTGTTGCTTTCAAAGTCTGTGTATATACTTTACTTCTCTTCAATTTCTGTTCAATTTCATTTTCGACGGAAATAGTCATGGCACATTAAACTTAACGGGAAAATATCTGTTTTCGATTGCACGGATATCGATGTTCTGATAGAAAAATAGTAACCATTGCGGGGATTTTTTCGGATCATTACTCTTGATAATAAGAAAGAAATCACTTTCTGAGCGATAGAATCTATCAGCCGTCACAAAAATATAAAAATTTACGACCACTCCTAAGTTCCCATATTCACATCTAGAGTCTACACAAAATACAAATCTTGGTGAAAACTATAAAATAATAACGAGTTTTAAATATGTACTTCTTATCTGGTTTCAATCACATCATAAAAGTGTTCGGCACTTTTAGAGATAAAAGTGTGTAAATCAAGTGTCGGGGAAAGAGAATTATTGATTGGGGTTGAACAAATTTATTATTACATGGTTTGTATGGATAACAACGTACTATGATCTCTGTGGAAAACTGTCATCAGACTTTATGTCCTTTGAGGTAAACGATAGTCAGAATTTGATGACCTCTGTGGAAAACTGTCGTCAGAATTGGTGACCTTCATAGAAAACTCTTCAGAATTTGATGACCTTGTGGAAAACTATATAGTCAAAATTTGATGACCTTTGTGGAAAACTATCTTCAAAATTTGATTGAATTTTGTGGAAAACTGTCGTGCGGAAAACTCGTCAAAATTGAAGGTTGAATATTCACCATGTAGAGACTCTTGAAACACTTAAACATGCGTCAGATTACATCAATGCGAGTTGGTGATCGGGTTTACTTGGAATTTTAACCTCTGTCAGAATATAACTATCTTAAATCGCTTGGCTGCATGTCATCGATTACACATATAATAACTCGGTACTTTGAAGCCAGTCATTAAAGACTTTTGATTTAATTCTATGGTTTGTCAACCTACGTTCATGCAAAGGTCAAGTCACAATCACATCAACGTAATTGAGTTATAACTTCATTATATCATGAACACTCTAATAAATCAAATAAGTGTAAAGTTGTGCTTTGATATAGAGAGCAGCTCAGATATTAAACAATTGAGAAATTGAATAATCAAATTGTCGATCAACAAGAGAGACTCGCAATTAGGAATTGTTGAAGTAAAGCGATATCGTATATTTAATCAGGCGTCCCCATGTTCAGATAAGCTGGGTTTGTGTCTACTGCAGCAATGTATAAATGTCAGCCTACTCGTTTTACCGAAGGCAGTTCTCAAGTGTGGATATTGTCTGTGAGGAAACCATTTTGGTTAAACGTCCGTTTGAAAAGTTTATACTCGGATATAAGAGGCCAATTTCTACAAACCCACTTACAAAACTGACAGAACGAGACAAAAGATAAAAGGCGCCAAATAGCACAAGAAACATAGAAATGAAACCTAAAATACCTCTAAAAGGAACAAAGAAAAGTTAAAAGCAGACACTTTAAAAAAAAAAAAAAAATTAAATTTCCAATACAACTGCAAGACAATACAAAGGCAAACAATACATTACAGAGAAAGCACAGGACGTACAAACGGAGAGGGGGGGAGAGGGTTAGTTAACTTAATTAAATAAATTAATGCATAGGGTTGGAAATAATTACAATTGATAAAGAATAATGTAACAATATCTTGAACAGAAATATATGTTATGAAAGGACTAAGCACAGAATCCTAACTTAATCACAGAAATAAAAACTAATCCCTACCCAGATGAAAAACCAGTTGCATGACTTGCAGTAACGTAATAATTACAAAGCTAATGATTCCCATTTATGCTTCAGGGCCCCTCTGCGAGCAAATTTAATTTCCATATCCCTAACAGTTTTGAGATAACTAATAAATGATCCAAAATTGGAGTCTGGACGCCTTTCAAGTAACCGAGCTTTATACAAAAAAAATTGCCTAAGATGATAAGGTGATTGACTAAATTGAAGATTTTGGCGCAAATGCCAAACTTACCAAAAATGACATCTGACATAGACAAATGAATATCAGGAACAAAATTAAGGAGTAAAATAAACTTGTCCCAAAATACTTTAGCTGCAGGACACTTTCAATGGAGGTGATGTAAATCTTCATTTTCAGGGCACCTGGTGTCTTTAATTCCCCATGTATTTAATTTCTGGTTTGTGGCGAGAATGTTATGCAAGATTTTAAACTGAAAATTCCTGATTTTTTCCTCCGTGTTTACCCTAAATGAAAGATTCCATATAGTTTTCCAGTCAACTATGAACAATCAAAGGAGGAATCCCATTTCCCCAATACCGTTGGGGCTTGAAAAACAGTGTAATAACAAATCATATACTTCCTTTGCATTAACCTTATCAAGTCGTTTTCCTCCAACTTTCGGAACAAAGTGATTCACAATAGGTGTTTGAATAATATTGGGAATATGTGATCTCATCTCTGTCTTCCATTTACTTGGGATTGCATCTAGTAAACCAGCATAAGATAAAAAGTCAATTTGAACTTGGAATTTCTGTTTGAAATCATTCCAAGAGAGAATATTACCATAATGATCAAACAGATCCCTAATGTATAATATACCCCGATCATACAGCCTTCTATAAAACACTGATTTTCCTCCAATCCTAATATGTGAATTATTCCAAATAATCTCCTGAGCTATATCAAGACTGGTTGACGGTTTCTTCCCTTTTACTTTAAAGTTTGAAAGAGTAAACCAACTGTTTCGTTTAACGCCTCTTTGTAAAACAAAGGCAAGTGACCCAAGCCTAAGTTCTTGATTTTTTCAAGCGTCTGACCGGACTTTGGAATTAAACTAATTACCGCTTCACATTGCGAAGCTGACATTTCGCCTTGATTAAAAGCATAATTAAGGGCGGCCGTGAAATGGTCTCCCAAATCATCCCATAGAGCTACATAGAATTCCACAGAAAGGCCATCCGAGCCTGGCGACTTATTTTTCTGCATTGACTTCAATATTTCATAACATTCAGACACTTTACATATACACAAAGACATGGAAAAGACATGTTGAATTTTACTGACCATCGAATGCCTGGCCCTTTCTTAAAAAATATCGAAAGAAAGTTTTGGCCGCGAGCTCTTAGGTTATGAAAAGATATCATTCTTGAGTAAAAATGAAAGTTTTTCTACATTAAGTCAAGATAGGGTTTGTCTAAAAATACTCGCTTTCGGGTGCTCGATGGAAAATTGTAGTGTACTTGTTCTATGAACGCGCTTATGTATTTCAATGAAACTACATTGGTAACCTAGCAACGATACTGGGGCTGTGGCATATAGACATACTCATACATCCCAAAATGTTTTAAAATGTCATAGCCTCTCTAGAACAAGTAGAAAAAAGAATTAGTGATATTCAATCCAATGAAGAGGAAAGTCCTACGTTTGCACTATTACAGTATATACAACATAACTACAGTATACATACAGCATAATTACAGTATTCTAATTACAGTGCACACAGCATAAATACAGTACACATAGAATAATTACAGAACACAGAATAATTACAGTACACACAGCATAATTACAGTACAGACAGCAGTACACAACATAATTACAGTACACACAACATAATTACAGTACACAGAATAATTACAGAACACAGAATAATTACGGCACACACAACATAATTAAAGTACATACAACACAATTGCAGTACATACAACGTATTTACAGTAAATATATACAACCTAATTACAACATATACATACAAGGGTGTCCTGTACTGTCCATCTCTGTTACAGCGAATATAATAGGACTCTGAAATCTAATATCAGGGAGTAAAGTTTCTCACGTCTTGCGAAAGTATTAAATATCCCCAATATGATATATGACACAAGGACTGCATGTTTATCAAAGGATTGGAATACTCTATAATGCGATTTTCATTATTCGCCATTCTCTCGCGGTTTCTTCATCTCGACCAGAGGTATCTGTTTAAATATCAGGGGAGGGCAATAGCTACCATGCGGTTCTTTGTCCTCACTTCAGTTACATCATCCCAACTAGTACAAAGTTTGGAAATGTGTCTTACAACTGCAGTGAAGCTCTCACTACGTACATGTATGACATAGGTTATTTATATTAATGACATTGTTTTAGTTACCAAACCACTGAATACCACCCTCTCGGTTACCAAGACCTTTGACCTTTTGACCTTTAATACAGACTGTATTATTACTATTTCTCGACATAAAATGTTTGCGATTTTGTTTCAAAGGAAAAAACAACTCTGTGTAATTTGGCGCCAAACAAATTATGCTACTTAAGAAAATAGGTTTACCTTACATTACAGGTGATCACACGTACCTGTCCTCGGCGATAGTATAAAATTTGACAAATTACGTGTATAACAGCCCATTTGCTCATCCAGTGCAAACGAATTGTATTAAATACTTATATGTCTCCATCAATTTTTCACAGTTAGTATTATCAATAATTTAATAAAGACACATGGGAATAGTGGGTTCCGCGCATTCGCATGATGCTGAAATGCACAGAGTTAATGAAAAATGATTTCATTCCATACTCATTGATATGCTGTAGATAAAAAAATATGCTCATAGTGGCAGGAATGACGATAATGTAAGGGTATTAACTTTGTTGATTGATGGCTAGACATAATGCAATTAGAGCTCAATTAGAATTTTCTTAGCTAGCTGCTATATTGCTATTCATTGTTCATCATCATGCCAGATCCGTTAAAAGCATGGGTCAACTGAGGTCACGAATAGCTCGATCGGTATCTCAATTTTTATGAGGCAAGAGTAACATTTCAGTCAATTTTAATCTTAAATATTCATCGATCCGATATCAATTCGTTAGACTTATCTGCAAGGAAAATGCATGTGGCTAAGTTTTTATGTTCCGTGACGATAAAAGTGAATGAATCTTTATATTCATTTACAGCATTCAAGCCTAGGTAGAGAAGTTGTAGATACGATGTATCCGTCTCAGTAAACAATTACGCTTCCCTCGAGGACAATCAGAATCGCACGTCCGGGGCAATTTAAAGAACGTCCATCTCAACGACTACTCGATCATTAACAATAACACGGTGTTCGTCTCAGCAGGGAAAGAGTGATATAGTATTTTGAGTAATGCAATGTTACTCACAAGTAACAAATCTCAAGGCTCTTAAGTGTTCTGTGGCCTTGTTATTGTGGATTGGAGTTGGTGCGCGATTAATTTAACAATTTTATGTCTTCTTCAATACACAAATAATTAATGGAATTTACATTTTATTCAAATTAATTAGCTTAGAGATACGTTCCTAATAGATGTGCCAACTGGATTATTGGTGGCCACCCTGTCTAGAATACCAGCATAAAGTTGTAAATTTATGTGATTGCAGTATTAAACTTCTGCGCTGGGGCGAAAGGCCGAACGTGACAAACAAAAGCCTTCCTTTCTACTACAAGACGTGTAACAGACCGGTTTAAGGACACCATGCTCTCGTTGAAAAACCGTGCGAGTTAACTGAACACTCGATATCTGAACAAAAGGATGAAACAAACGAGGAGTTGTATTTGAAGGAGAGCTATCTGGAAACACTAACAAGAACTTAAATTTGTGTCAAGAGCACTCAGAGAACTTCCACTTGAATTGATCGTCGTCGTAAATTATTTGGCAGCGACTCAATCAAGCAAATTCACCCCAAACTGCTCTGAGACGAAAATGAAAAGGCACGTCCATACTTTGAAGCCAGGACCTGTAATTGATAAATACGCCCCACCTGTACTACTTCTAGTGGCTGTATCACACCTTAGCTGGTATGGGGGATACTTCCATATTATAAGAGTTAAAACATACTACTTCTAAAGTACACATGTAGACTTTTGAGTCTTTGAAACATCATTTAGAGGTTTGACCCGCATCTTTGTATAACACCTACGACTTTTCAAACATGATCATGTAGACTTTTGACCCTATTTTCGGGCGAAAATGAAGACTTTAGACCCCAAGTTTGCAAGCTCTGTAGAGTTTGTGCTTGTTTTTTTTTATTCTCCAGGGTCACCTTACTGTCAAGTATGCCAATCGCCCTCGCCCCCCACGGGTTGTGAAATCGCAGCATTTCACTGTCGATGTTTACTTTTCTAATTTCATCGTTTATGGACATATATGTTGATTTATTTTGAACACATTGTATAAAATTCTGTCAACTGGTGTAGTTAATAAATTATTTACATCAGTGCCTGGCCACACACTAAGTTTGATACAATCCCTGACAAGTTTACACGTCGAGGTAGTTAATGACCGGATTGCTATTGGCAGCAGACATCACTTTCCATCGTATGGTAACAGTAAGATAAATCTCTCAAGTACTTTGAACTTTTTGGCTCTAACTGGAAAATCACATTTCTCTACTTCTTCAAAATTCAGGTGGGCAGTATCATGCTAATATACTAATAATAACCTCATTTGTTCAAACGTGACAGTCATTTGATTTCCCGCGTTTAACATGATAGTATCTTCCCTGGCTATGCCTCACTTCGGTTTTAGTTTAACGTTTCACAACCTTTAAATTTTTATAACGCCAATGAGTCAAGCAATTCCATCAGCACTAAGTATTGCCGTTGTTACACAACATGGCTAGTTTTGATGAGCAGCGCCAACTTGGCGAGAATCATGACAGTAAATATTCGAAACAACATAAATATTTGTAAAGTTACGTAACTAAATTTATGTCTCATTGTTAAGAAAATTTACCACAAAATCCAATCCGGCAAAAGTAAGATTTGGTTTAGTAAGAATCTAAGTTAGAAGTCAATTTTCCAAAAAGGCAGAAAAACACAAGAATTTTACCAGACATTTTGGCGGGAAAGTATGTCATGGTAGTAGTGATTGGGTCATTACACAGATATTGTACTATCGAAGACAAGTTGGATTGTATCGATTAAACTTAAAGGTCACAACTGAGTTGCCTACAGCAATATCCTTATGTTTATTTTGAGTGTTATTTGAACCCAGACTATACCCTTATGTTCGTGCCATCAAGATTGACAGACTCAACATGTCTTTGTTCAAACCATGCCACTGTCAGTAAACTGACTAGTTTCACTGCTGTCTAATCAAACACACACACACGCACGCACGCACACACACACACACATACATACATACACACACATACATACATACATACACATAATCAGACAGAGTCAGTGGAAATCTTCAACCATATATTTGTGTTACCAATATGATACAGAATTTGTGATTTATATTAGTTTTTTCTTAGATTGATGTGAACAGCTACTTGCAAGGGTATTAATATATCGATTAAAATTCTTTCGTTTGCTGTTAGAAATGACAAGACATAGCTTTCGCCCATCATTGAAATATCATTTGACGTGTTGTACACCGAAAAGTCAGTAAATCACATGTATTACAACGCCGGGATTGTATTAAGTTTCACGGGGGGGGGAGGTGCTATTCCTCATGAAGGACATTGGCACCTTTCGAAGTAAAACACAAACCAACCATCGAAACACAGAATGCAATCCAAAGCTGACCGTAGGACTGTCATGTTGAGCACGTTTGGTGACAGTTCAATGATCCGTCGATAGTGTAAATAATGAAGTGTGGCCTGAGAGTTACACAATGTATGTCACTGCAATACGTAGCCCTTTCAGTCGTTTGTGCTGAAGAATACATACCACGTCACGTTTAGCTAAAATATCGATTCTAGCAGAGATAAGGCGATTACTCTAAAACATAACTTAGTTTTTGATTCATTGATGATGACGCAAGGAGAGATCAGTACGAGTGACGCCCTAGCGATACACATATTACGTTTAATCAATCCCTCTCTAGAAAGTACGCAAATATCTATCCGGTGATATTTCATATAATGTCAGCGGTAAGTTAGTTAATATGGAGTGTGATTGTAAGAAAAATAAAAGACTTCACAAAACCAAATGGGTCAGAGCCCCCTAGATATCGATAAATGTATTCTCCTTGATTTATATTTACTGTTTCTGTTAAATTTCCTCGGTCTGATTACGTCTGATCTGCTGCTTTCTGTATAGAATGAAATGCTTGGTTATTTTAACCAATGCTAATAATCAATGTTAATATGGCATGTTAGTAACATTAATAACCAACGTTAATATGGCATGTTAGTAACATTAATAACCAATGTTAATATGGTATGTTAATAACATTAATAACCAATGTCAATATGGCATGTTAATAACATTAATAACCAATGTCAATATGGCATGTTAATAACATTAATAACCAATGTTAATATGACATCTTAATAACATTAATAACCAATGTCAATATGACATCTTAATAACATTAATAACCAATGTCAATATGGCATGTTAATAACATTAATAACCAATGTTAATATGACATCTTAATAACATTAATAACCAATGTTAATATGTCATGTTAGTAACATTAATAACCAATGTTAATATGGCATGTTAATAACATTCATAACCAATGTTAATATGTCATCTTGATAACATTAATAACCAATGTCAATATGGCATGTTAATAAAATTAATAACCAATGTCAATATGACATCTTAATAAAATTAATAACCAATGTCAATATGGCATGTTAATAACATTAATAACCAATGTTAATATGGCATGTTAATAACATCAATAACCAATGTCAATATGGCATGTTAATAACATTTATGACCAATGTTAATATGGCATGTTAATAACATTAATAACCAATATTGATATGGCATGTTAATAACATTTATAACCAATGTTAATATGGCATGTTAATAACATTTATAACCAATATTAATATGGCATGTTAATAACATTAATAACCAACGTAAATATAACATGACATCACTGAAGATGATAAATATCCCTAAATAAATCTCTCTGTCTCTTGTATTTAAGTTTTAACGCTAAGCTTATAGGTCTGACTACAAGCCTCTGCATCCAATAACTATGTACCTCGTCAGTTTTATTATTCATATGTGGTTTTAAATAAACTATATACAAAAACAAAAATTGAAGTTTGGTCATGAAGCTTGATTGGGGTTTAGACTTTGGATAGCGTCAGTCAAAGTACTGAATACATTTTAACCACTATAATTACTAGCTATAAGGATTTGGAGTTGGTTGACTAGTCCATTGATTCAAGATATGTGAGTACTATGCTGTAGAGTTTCAAACAATACTAAAATGGACACTTGAGAGTATGTTCATTTATCGAGAACGGTGACAAATCCAATATGGCCGCTACTGATTGTAGTGTACCTTGGCATATACATGGGTGTTATAAAAGCATGTACTGCATTGCTATGTCTGACATCCATGTTACATGGATGTTGGCATACCAATTACACACCTGCTAAATCTAGGTGTGGTACAGCTGTACGCTGGCCAGAGCTGTTACAGGACTTGTACAGCCATTGCCCACAATCCCAATTCTCAGGTATATGACTGTTACAGAGATGTGGGAGTTTCCTGTGTACATGTACCTATTACAGCAGGATTCAAAACTTTGAAAAAGACAGTGGAAGAGATAACTTGACAAACATTCACATGGACGATTCTTAAAAACCGAAAATCCACGTATTCGCAGGATATGGATCCATTGTATGAATATGATAAACAATGTAGGACTATTTTATTGTACAAGCAATGCCCACTGATATGATACTATCACGAGTCGTGCACCTCTTAGGGCCACGTTTTACGACTATATCGATTACTACCCAGGTGTAATTCCTGTTTACAACAAAAAGTCAAATCATTCCTTTAAATAGGTCGTGCAATTGCTTTCTGCTAGCTTGTTTCCATTTGATTCCATAGATTGAAACATAGCCACATAGCCTACAGGAAGACACAGTGCTAGTACATTCAAATTCACGATTCCAGTTTCGAAATTATAAACAAAGTAAGAAACGCAGACACTGACATCGAACTGAGCTCATGCTAACCTCGACCTTTTCCTGTCAACATTTACTTCAGAGACTAACAAAAAAATATTTAATTTTCCGCTACATTAACGTTCTCGCCAGCAAATTTAAAGTATCAAATTCTAAAACTGTAAATAACTGAAATTTCACTACTTCGTAAAGCTTTTAAGGTAATCGAGAAGACAAAGTGCAAATGTGCCGTGAGCTAACTGATTCATAAAATTTAGTATTCTCCTTTGACATGCTGTGCTGTTGACTGTCTTGGCTATGTGTCTGTAAATAATCCCTAAGAAGTTTAATGAAGTCATGCTGTTAGAGTAATAAACCCAGTTTGCTGCTGGCTATGTACAAAACTATTACGGGCTTTTACACGAGGGACGTCTACAGGGCAAATGCATGGTCAAATTGCACACCATATACATGCCTATTTGCACTTCCTACTCACCAAGGAACGAACAATACGTGCACTACGCCTTGTCTGTTTTATAGCAATTCGCCGGAGGATTTTAATATTAGGCACACGTGCTCGAACTTCTATAGAACCAGAGTGACTATTTCAATTAGGCGGCATCATGTATCTAATGTCTCACCCAACCTCTTTGTTACGAATTAATACACAAACAAAATATATATACACATGTAGCACCCATGCACATAAAATGATACAGTTGTATCTCACTTTCAACATAAATCTCCATCATTCTCTGCTGAGACAATAAAGATTCAAACAAAAAACTGTTTCTTTGTGTTCATAGTGAGACAGAATGTATCATATATTATATCAGTGTCTGTATTTTTGTTTGTGTATTTTCGAACAAAAACGTTGCGTGAGACATTAAAAGCATTGTGCCGCCTAATTCAAACTCTATATTCACTCTGGCATAGTAATTAAGTTTAATTAATATGTAGCAAAAGAACGCTTAGGAATCAAAAATAAAGTTCTAAATTTTGTATAAAAATGAACTAACAACTAAATTAAGCATGTGTTGTGAATAAAACACTTTTCACTGTCAAAGTGTCAATAACTTGGGTAGTCAGCTTTGGAGTTTTAGTATGTAAATTTCTTTTGTCATACCTATTCAAATAAATATATATATTTGGCAAAGTCATAACAGGTGCATATATTTTCCTTAGTTTCGTCGCAAATATTCTTCATGTCTTTCAAGAAAATCTGCTGACAAATACCTAAAATTGCTACTCCTTCTATAATAAATCACTGATACCAGAACCGATGAAAATGGGTATTCAGAAACTCATCGGTGGCAATTCTACGCTTGCCAAATGGAAAAAATGTTTTTACAAAACCCTATACACTGGTGAGATTTGTCTGACTTCAAGGAGATGATGTCCAACACTACAAATCAGAGAGAGTTGTGGGTAAAATGCTGTACAGTGGGTTTCTAGTAACAGTTTCGAATGCGAATACATTTAGTTCGTTTTCAGTGGGGTCACCTACCTTGATGAGCCCACTGGTTTCAGATCCTACATATATTGCACCTTCTGAGGTCATTTATATATTTTCCATTTAACCGTCTGAGTCAGACAGACAGACAGACAGACAGACAGACAGACACACACACACACACACACACACACACATGCAAATAGAGACAGACAAACAGACAGAATTTAAAGATGTACGATTTCTAGCAGATTTAAAAACATGTCTGGCCTTGTGTAACATAATCCATCTAAATAAAGAATGGGACTTGCTGATGCAATGCTGATACAATCGCAATGTATTAAGAGTTAACGTTTCCCAAAATGATAAAGGGAGATAACAATTTAACATGTCTGGATGCGCCGAATCTATACTAGCTTCTGATTTAGTGACGTCATGTTGTACACGTCATACGTTGATTCACCCACTGCATTTATATAGACTTTGAGTTTCAACGATTTGTTTTGATATCATAAGGTAATCTCCATTCAATCCAATGAATATTTTATATCTCCAATTATTCTGCATGTTTATGAGATTTTTTTGCCTGAATAATGTATACTGTTTAAACAGCACTTAACCAAGAATTCTCACTGCAGTTTTTTTCCCCATTAGCCAGAATTATACATATTTCATAATAAAGAAACACAGCCCCAATCCTTTTTCCGTCTTTAATGTATTAGTCTTTTCATTTCCATCGCCAAAGTGTTGTATTTTTCGTTTAGTTTATTTGTTTATTTTAAGTGGATTCTGCCTATATTGCAAAGATAACAACAGGGCTAGATAGGCAACTGGATAATCATTCAGATGGATCAGCATGTGGATAATTTTTTTTAAAAACTACAGTTGTGCTACAACGCCATTGGCACTATTTTTATTTGATGGATTTTATCAAACACCACATATTACGATTCGTCACACACCTCCACATCCCTCTTGTCTACGTGATCAGTAATCCCACGGTGTACAACAAAAATGTGTGATGATTTTGATTTTGAATTTAAATTCACGCATTAATTTTTCATCAGTCTTATTCAACAAAATAAATGTAAAAAAAAAACATTAATCACATGCTTATTGTTCCCTGTGCCAATCCTTGTCATGGCTAATCCTTGTGGAGGTGATAGAAAAGACTTTTTTGTTTTGGCAAATTGGCGTATGTACACCTTGGATACAAATACAGGAAAGAATCGATGTACCATAGTTCACTAACGGGGGGGGGGATTTTGTGAACATCATATATTGTTCGATCCCACATTGAATGAAATACCTTCATCCATTTATTCATAAAGCATTTGTCCTTGTCACGCCTAATGACTGGGTACACGTCGTGAGTAGTAAACCATGCTTTACTTGTGAAGTGGCATCGACCTCCGTTTTTACGTTGAAATCCCACGTGGGAGTGTAGATGACACGATTATCAACAGGGTGCTGCGGGTACCCGATAATGATGATAACACCCAAAGCAAAGACTTTTTCCATCCGTCTAAATTACAAAACAGTCTCTATCACACAGTCTGAATTTTTTTGAAGGAACAAACAATGATAAATCATGCCCTCAGTCTAAAAAAAAAGGAGTATACAGGGGCCAATTTTGAAGACAATCTCGATTTTGCTTTCAAATTGATGTTCGGTGTGATTGTTCATAAGCTTCAGCACAGCTACTCATCCTCGAGTTGTCATTTTAATAACACTGTCTCTAACCTTGTAAGCGGTAATTGGCAGTTTTATGTACTAGCTTTCGTCAAATAACCTAGATTGGGTAATGCAATTTAGAAGATATTCGCTGTACAAATCATACTGTGTTAACGTTAAAAGCATCTATCGGGGATACATGTTGAGCTTATCATATGATTTTGCAAAATGTGTCCAATCATTTTGTATTTGCCTCAAGCAAGCTTAATGTTGGAGTGATGTTGTTTTCCGGGGTTGATCAGTCAGCATGCCGGAGTTTTAAAATGAAAGAGTTCGTGACTGAAGTCGTGGTAGTCTGTGTTGCTTGTGGGTTGACAAGAGTTTGGATTTTTATCAAGAAATCTCGAAAAATCGATAAATTCCAATTTATTGCATTTACGTTACATATAGTGACATAGATTATCAGAAAAAACACTTTAGCAGGTCCTGTATTATTCAATCGTTGTATGCCTTACAGCGTTCTTCAGATAAATGTTCCATTTTTGTCAAGAAATACGTGTTTATTGTATTTTGACGATTGATCAATTCAAAACTCAACTGTGATTTGTTGAAATACTTGAATCTATAATATTTTTTTCCATTTTTGACGTTGGAACTTCATGAGTACTTCGTATTTCAATATGAATTGAGGTGAATTTTGTTTTCCTCTTCATAATCGCGACACTCCCACCAGAGGGCGGTGAAGTAGTAGCGACACCCACACAAGAGCGGAAATAAATGGCTACTGTGTCTATGATAAGCAAATTTGAATCATTTGTATTCTGTATTTGTCCAGACGGTGATACTAGAAAAATGAAATATATATATATATATATATATATATATATATATATATATATATATATATATATATATATATATATATATATATATATATATATATATATATATATATATATATATATATATATATATATATATAATTTCAATTTTTTAAGAGTGCATTGCCTGAATGAATGACAGACAGGTGGCACGGATATATCAACGTATGTATTCAAGGGATAATCAATTATTAAGAGTCAATGATTCCTTGTTAAACCTCTCGAGATGATAAGCTTCGATTAGATCATGTAACATTTATGCTGCAACAGCAGCTTGAGTAATCGATGAAAGCCCAATTACATTATCAGAAAGCGTTTCTTCCATTTGGATTCACTTGATACGTTCTGTAGTATTCCTTTTTATGTCCAAGTTTAATGAGCTCTTAACATTTTAGTGTTTACATTATCCGTGTCATATTAGCCTGCTAAATATCGCATTCTCGCACATCAGACCTTATTTTCTTTGTGACTTCACGGTGCATTCTTTCAGGGTGCCGTAAAAGAGTCTAAGGTTTACGACAAGCAACGTGTTACCACCAAACGAACTCTATCTCTACCCGCTGTAAATGTGTTATAATGATATGATATGATTTATTGCAATAGGTCTACTGACCAATGAGCATACATTACAAAAACAATACTGAAATACACAAATGTTACATAACTAAATGGAAAAATAAGTGGAGAAGGTAACAATTATCGGATCAATGTCACACCAACAGGTTATAGCTCTTCATTCCTAATTTTAAATGCTTTATAGATAAAGAGACCAAGTTGCCTAATAACAAACTCATTGTCACAGGAAATGAAATCAATGAATTTGAAAAGGGTTGGTTGCGTCCAGTAATACTGTTGAATGTGTTTATGGCTAATTGCTTCGTACTTAGGGCATACTAAAACAAAATGGAATTCATCTTCAATATTTTGATATCTAGTGCATTGCCTTTGTTCCAGTGCTTTTCTCGGTCTAGCCCACCTGCCTGACTCAATTTGAAGATTGTGTGATGATACTCGTAATCTAGCGAGGGCTTGTCTAAAGAGTTCTATTGTAATGATATTTAGATAGGGTATAAAACAGAACAAAATATCAATTTTTTTGTAATGTCTAGCTCTTGATGAACCACTTAGCCTACTATTCCAGTTTTGTACAAAATGATCTGGCAAGCGCTGATTGCTGCGAATCAGTAAGAAAAACATTATATACTCTCTTAAATGTATTTCTTTGAATCACTCTCTACAATCTTTAACCAAAACTTTACAATTTTATAAAAATGTACTAGTATTATGCGACAAGGCATTTGAGTACTTTGTTTTACACCAACCAGCATTTTACAAAATAAGAAATGAACTCTTTCAACAACGTTAACGTTGCCATGACCACAGCCCCCAGACTTCAACACAATAATTCAGAATAGGTGAAACAAATGTATCGAATAAATATAATACATGTCTGGGAGTAAGATTTTCAAATTTATAAGAACTATAATTATAGTCTTTATTCCATTGTGTGTGAATCAGGCTATTTATTTTGTATAAAGTCATCGTGTAGATATATGTCACAGTTGTATTTATCTAATGAGCGTAATAATGTACCACTTTATCAAATAAGTCTTGCGTCCTGTCCGTCTCGTTTGTGTGTCTATGTTTTTTTACGTTTTGTGATTTACGGTACTGTGTTCCTTTGTTCTCTTTCATAAATATTCATTTCGATTTCTATATGTACATTTCATTATCATGTCACCTGGATTCATCTGTTAATTTCTCTTCATCCAATCACATTCATATTCAATTTCTAGTATCCAATCATATCCTTCTTTTCCCATATCTGTTGTGTATACTTTTAGGTTAGTTCATTCTTTATATCTGCAGTTATTTTGTAATTTGTACCTGTACATTACTTTTACTTTTACTCTTGGGGAAAAGTACAGACGTGGCTAGTGCGGTTACACCAGCGTATAACGTTTTTTGTGTATGCTTTCAGAATGAAAATACTTTCGAGTCAAGCTTCAAGTTCCGAGACTTGTTCTTGGAATTCTGTGATACCAAAAAAGGACATTTCCAATGTATGTATTTTGAATTAATGGACGAAAAAGTGTTTGTATTGTATTGGATTGGATTTATAAAACATGTCAATTTGTCTGAAAGGCAAAAGCAACCTTGAAATCACTTGTATGACTAATTGCAGACAGACAGATACACAGACAGATAGCTAGACAGACCGACATATATTGTCTAGCTGTTACTGTATTTCTGCGCGTCTGTGTCTGTGTCTGTGTCTGTGTCTGTGTCTGCTTCTGTGTCTCTTGACGATTGTTCCCGCCAAAAACTTATTGACAGAAGTGGCATGGTGGATGACATTTTCGATGCTGAACCATCAAAGTAGTTTATTGCATTACTTGAAGTGCATTCCTAAGGGGAGATTTACACAGTGTATACATCATACGTCTGATTCTACAGTAGTATACTGCCAATCAAGTTTAAACAGCATTTAACGATGTTAACGCAATGTATTCTTTTCAAACTTTCAAGCCAAAATACTAAATGTAGCTTGAAGCTAGATATATGCTAATTGAGATTGGAAACGTACCGCAAATATAGACCCACTTCAAATGATAAAACATAGGCGTGTGTTTCTTTCTTTCTTAAAACGACATATTTTTCTAAGAGTATAATGATGATGATGAAAATTTTCAATACAAGGGATCAAATATTTATGAATCGGATGCCCCCGGGGGATGGCCATGATGTATTTGTAGAGTAGCCATTGCATGAGTAGCAATGAGGCTTTGCACTTAGAGGATAATTAATCAACCATAAGAAAAATATTTGTGGCGAAGTGTTTATAAAACTCTTATTAAGGTCAACCCACTGTTAAAGTCACCAAGTACTTGTTTACATGAGAGTTTGTTTCTAGTACTTCGGCTCAAGTCGTCACGTCTCGAGTCAACAACCAAAGTAATGACGACATACAAGGGTAGTAATGATGTTAAGCTTTGACCTTTGACATTCGAACATCATCTTTCCTGCTATTCAGGACTAAACCATATGCTGCTTCCGTTTACGATATAAAACGGAAGTTATTAACGATAACTGAAATCCGCTAAAACATAAAAATATAACAATTTTGTCCTATTATCTCTCATTATCTCTCATTAAGGCAGAAAGATGCATTATAAACCGTAATACTTTAAAACAACATTTTGGTATTTAAAAAGGCAGACAATTTCTAGAGGAAGAAGATATACAATCGTTAATAATGTATTTGGAAGACAAGAGATATGAACACACTATATAGATGTATAGATACTTGTTATAAGCTAGGTGAAATTACATTTATCTCAAGTTTCACTTGCTGAACAGTAATCTGAAATGATATATGGGCTTTGAGATTTAAGATCACATCGAATGTACTCAACTCTGATGAACCTAACTCCATGTTAACAATTACATTATTTTCGTCACCAAAGCTCCGAATCTATATCATTAAACCACACACAAAGCTAACATAAACAAGTTGTTTCTTGAGCAAGAGTTTTCTTATTAACACGTGAGACATTTTGGCGTTTAAATTTGTGATTTTATTCAACATCAAGAATTCTGAGATAAGTTTTCAATTGATTGACTCAGATTATTTCATGTCGTCGCCAACGTGTGTTATATAGAGGTGGAAGGATAACAGGGGGTTATACATTGGCAGACTTGTGATGATTGATAGATTGTTTATGTGATCATGTGACATTATATTAAGTCTTGTATATACAATGTGACATTGATTGACTTGTACTGTATATATTACAATAGTATCACTCTTAACAAAATCACTACACCGTGATTCGTGAGGGTTTAAAAGGTTACCACTTTCCTGTTTTGAAATAAATAATGATTGTCCACGTCGAGATTTTACCAATTACATCTCGTATCAAGCATGCATAAACGGACCAATCACAGTGACTGTATCTACTGGTGTAATGCTTTTGATTGGTGTTACGTAATTGCCTTTGAGCCAATGAGTGCTTGCCAAACAATGTACAGTTTCTTCAAATCATGTCAATCTCCAATCCAATAAAATTGATCAATTTATGCAGCCATATGAGTGATAAGCTATCGAAATGACATTTATGTCTCCTAAAGCCAGACATATTACACAAACGGAAAAAAGTGAATATCTGTACGTACACAATGCAAATGATGATGTCGTATACCGAACTACAAAGGGCTATTGCGACTACATTCAAAGTTTAATTTACAGCAATGAGATTATGTCATTAATTCTGTACACATTGAGGCAATGGAATTGATGTATTGAGCTCCTTCATATCTATTACCTTGAATCAAGCATAATCGTTATTTGTTGACATCATAGTTCATCAGTGGTATACATCAAATATTCGGGTTGATACAAATTGATCATATTGACACTATTAGTGCGACAAATATTGACACGATTCGCTCTATATGCGGATATGCCGCCGTGTTTCACTATTCATCACGTACTTTGGAGAACTTCGCCTTGAACAAACTGAAATTGGTGTACACAGTAACAACGCCATAGCTCATATAGTAGTTGTTCCGGAGAAATAGTCATCAGTAATGGGTAAATGTTTTAATCATTAAACACTAGGAAACCATTACAGTATGGAATTCTAATTCAGATGTCCTGATGACTTGTCGACATCGCGAAGTATTGCACACTTGCTATGAGTATCCTATCAATATACGCTACACATGCTCGTAGTAAAAACGGTTTACTCACCGGTTACAATCGTCGACAAAACCGACAGTACACCGAAGATGATGAAGATGTCCAAATCCATGTTCCGTCGACTTTTTACTTGGGTGTAGTAGACAACTATGTACGTGTAATCAGCTTACTAGTACTGAAATACAAGATGACATTAACATCGTAAAAAGGGAGTAACGTTGGTACAGTGCATTTTAGATCTAAAACATTTCTCTACAGTTGTCTATGTCTGCAACGGCAAATATCAAAAACGGTGACAGGAGCTAACACACTGGATGAGAAAGCACTTACAGAGGCGTCATTGCGGTTTTCTAAAGACTGGTTATGAGACAACCGTGTAATTTCAACAAACGTTGTAGTACCATTAGCTAGGACGAATTACAGCACACGTACGCTCCAACCAATCAGATCAAATTAAGCTACATGTAATCCCATGAACATTACGTTCCTACTCAAATGCACATGTTGTATTGCCGCAACTCCTTGGCACACCACCAGTGTTATACTTGTCGAATTTCTAACGTGCTAGGTGGTCTATAAACTGGAAAATCATTTGGTATCGTCTGGTTTACGGCTACTAGTCGTTTACAGTGTAATTTACTGCTGTGTATGATAACGTTCTTACAAATGAATTTGAAGTTTAAAAGATGTATATTTGTCTAAGCTGGTATTATATTACAGTAATATTACCCATATCACTAATCCCAATGAAAGGTTAGGCATACATTGATTGAATTGTTCCATGGAGATTTTTGACAAGCTGTGTCTGAATTGATGGGATCGAACAACATTCGTGTAATGGTAATATTGATATATATGATTATAACCTGCTGGATGACGGTATCACAATATGTCCTGTCAATCGGTTTAAATCTGTTTGCTCAAAGCGGACATTAGAAGGTCGTAATATCGAGGACTGGGAATTCATGTACTTTATACTAACATATTTACTCTGTCTGCTCATTTGCTTGAGTTGTAAAATGTCTGGAAATCAGAATTAACATATCAGCATTTTAACTTTTGATATTTTGATAGCTCTTCGTGCAAATGACTTAATTTTGTAAATTGTTACGTACGTACACATGTATATGTATATATGTGGTTGTGGAGTGAAAATTTCAAAGAACACCAGACACCGAGCTGCCTTGCTTGACACACTATTTTCCTAATGGGTTAATAGCACACGACAGTGTCTCAAAGTACACTCTAATGTTCTGCTGTTACACAATATACTATGAAGGTTTGCAGTAATTGTGAGGGGGCGGAAAAATAATCTTTAACAACCTTGTGCCCTTGAGAGATGATCAGCATTTGTCTCCAGCTGATAATTGCACGACCCTCGTATTTTACGTTGGAGGCTATATTTGTTCGTGTCATTTGTGAATTTAATCACATTATATGAAACTGATCATGATATTGCTTGATGTATGAAGTGCAAATCTATCTGGCAATGTTAACATCTTACTTTAAAGAGAATATGAGATTAAATAGTAATGGTGTACTTCATGAGAGAAAGACTGACGTCGTTTCAGTGTGATTTTCTATTTATACTTCCTGATTTGTTAAAACTACAGTAGTTTTCATGTCATTTATGATTCTCGTTTGTGACCCATTTTACTAAAATTCAAGTCACTATTTACTGGCAATTACCTCCTGGCCTGGTGAACGTTACTACAAACCCCTTTCTCAAACAATAGGAATAGTGATAGGAACTTTTGCACTGTTATAAAACGTCAATGAAGTGTCTTTTGGCATACATGTCATGGTAAGAAAATCAATTCGTCCCACTGTCAATAATAAAAATGATATCGACGTGAAAACCGAAAGCGAGGCTCCTGTCCAAGTCTTTTTATCATGTTTTACCACTCTGATTTTCACAATTCATCGTTCAATGAAGATGTCAACAGCCTAGACTTCTTCAATGACTAGCGACAATACGTCATTTCCTGTACAAGGGTTCATACTAGTATATCTGCCCTGTATATCTGAGCCAACTTGATACATGTAAATGTGATGATTTAAACAGACACGTGCCAGTGACCCGTACTTTAAGATGTGATGACAGCAATTGACATACTATGATCTGTTATTATTGAACTTTGGCCGTCTTTTGGATATAGGGTACAGTGTTCCTAGCGAAACGTTATCATTTATGTTCATCCCTGTTTTCATGTCTAGTCAAAAGACTAAATACACATAACATTTCACTAGGGACGAAGATACGAAGATACTGATCAAAGCCTGTAAGACAGATAAGTTGAACATGCAAAGAAATAACTGTCACTTCCTTTCAGGAAAATATATGGAATATGATGTGTCACAACATACGTTATGTGACTTTCTACCCTCTTCACCTCAACGATTACACGAGAGTTCCTTAAGTATGTCGTCCAATCAAGATTAAGTTTGGTCTTTATGACGCCAGTAACTATAATTTTAAGCACTGCACAGTTAAGCTAGTAAATATCCCAATTGCATATGGCGGCTGCTTTTCAACTCTGTCAAATGTGTTGGCTTATCTTATATTGGTCGCACATCTCTATTTTATCATCTCCTGTATCATTGATGTTCATTGTAAATTGCCAACGTCATGACTACCACTGCTTCCATGACAACAGTAAGATACAATCACCACCTAATGATGTGGAAATTAAAATGATTGCAAATTTCCATCTGCTTTTTTAACTTCCCTAACTAGTGGAATATTATAACTAAACAATAAAATTGAAATGTACGAAAACTTCGTTATTTTCTTCCTTCATTGGGTTTGACTAACTGTACAGTTGATGTTATATTTCAGTTGCATTTGAGTTATATTTATCTCGAATAAATTTAGTTTCCTTAGTGTAATGGTTAATGAACGAGAGAAGGGCTATAGTATTGTTACGATCCAAAATATCGTATTTCGGAATTATGGGAATAAATTCTACATTTCGGCATTATATGTTTCACCAATACTACATAATGTTCGCTATACAATCGTACTAGATAATGTACTCGTGAAACAAAGCGTTTCGACACGTGAAGCGGTGTAGCATATTTATTCCTGTCCTCGTGCTGCACACATCATAGACGTCTTGCATATTGTGTTGCGTTGTAACTTAGTTGTATTACACATGTTAGGTGTTGTATGTTAGGGTGGTGTAAAAATCACATAGTATAGTGTAGTTCAGAGAGAGATACTGGTGTAAAGTCAAGTGGTACTTCATTGAGACACTGGAGATGTACATCTACATGTGATACTCAGTCGGTTTCAAAATCAGATCAAGAAAGGTGCTAATATGATTTAGCCTAGAGAATTGGTTATCTGGCTTGACTATGTTGTTTGGTCCTAAATATTTGAGCCAAACAACATTGTCAAATTGGACGCAATCAAAAGTACACTAAACATATTAAAATGTAGTAATTTAAACACATCAACCCCCTCCTTGATCAGATTTTATAATCAGGTTGCCATATTACTATGTGTCTGAATGCTCAACACGAAGTTAGAAGTTAGATTGATACAATCTGAAAATTGTCATTAATTGTCAATGTAAAAATACCCTATAATTTGTCTGTGTGAATTACATTGTAATAGTAGTAAAATGACTTTGAACGTTTTCATCGTGATTTTATTCATGCTGAAGTTAGTATTAGCCGTGATTGTATTCATGTTGAAGTTAGTATTAGTGAGAATGTGTGATTTTATCATTCCATGCTAAGCGTACGCACCATATGGTGAATCAGATAATACATTATCCATACATCTAATGGAATGTTTGCTTCAATACAAATCAGGCTGTATTGTCACATTACTAATTTCAGCATCAAATCATAGGTCCCTCCAGGCGAGAACAGTCATTTTATCGACGTTGATTAAAAGATGTCTTCGCGAGTGTTTGCCGATAACATCAATGATTTAGAATACGTTCATCTTTAATACATCTTTACAAAAATCTCTTTAGAATTTTTCGAACTGTGACCTCTCGCGTGATCGTTTCATCCTACATTAAGTTTATATATCAGCAGATTTTACTGATTTTGGTGGGATTCTCTCTATAGCAGTTTGTCATTATAATTATACGATGTGAAAGAGGTCGACTCGACTTTCAAAATTATTGTACCTTCCGAGGATACTATGTGATAGCTTCCGCCACCATAAAACCCAACCTGGCCGAATATCCACGAATTCTAGATCTCTATATTTCTTATCACATTTCCTCATAGCTCAAAATTCAGCCTGTAATTTGGTGTCAAAGTTAAGAGCAATGGCAAGTATAATGGCCATTTTGTTAATGGGAAATGTAAATAAATCTATGACGGGGGCTTAATCTAATGTTCGTCTCAGGTAAGCACACATATTAGATCCTTCATGGTTTTTATACGATTATTGTATTTTTATAAACACTCAAACTTGAAATAATCTCATCGTTGTTGAAATACAAAACAAATTAAAACATATTAAAACATATTAAAACAAACACAAATCATTCATCCTGCAACAGTCAACTGCAAGATGGCATGTAGAACTGACCTTCTAACTTATCTAAAGAGTGATGTTTTCGCAAATGTCATTAAAATTGTGTTATATTCAAAAGCTTTTGCACAAAGTTGCAGAACCATATATGACATACCTGAATACACTGCACCTATGTAGCTTTGTTGTTATATTTCACTTCAAAACATAGACCCTAAATGAACATCATGTCCACTCTAAGTGTTTAAAACTAGCAAAATGTAACTAATGTCCAGGTTTTTTTTGCGTTTTTATGTTCATGATAAAAGATTCTAAAAAGTTGATCAGAATCAGTCGATGCTAACTTCGCAAAATATGAAGTCGTAAAGGTAAACAAAAAACACAGTTAGTGAAATGGCAGACTACGTCATTGCTCTGATCGATTGATCGAAAAATGGAACCAATGCAGTATGCATCAGATGTACACTATCATTAGTATTGATATATATATTTAGGCTTGTGACGATCTGAACGAAGACACATTGTACTCAGCATGACGACGATGCAAAGTATCATTAAACTCTTTGCACTTCTCAGACTTCTGGCACAGAGACAAGGATCTTCGATGAAGGCCCAGATAATTCTCAACTTATCTTTAGAAAAAGTCGCAGGAATATATATATATTCAGCGCGTTGCAGGTTACGCTTCACCAACTGAGCTTGATGCAACCACATTAGCAACCACTAAGAAACTGTTCATACTACAGTTTAAGATAGCAAGATTGAATGAATACAGTTTCTTGCCACATTTTGTCTATTGACCTTGAACTTAACATGCCACCATGCAGACATCAAATATAGACCTCAACACATTGACATCCGTGTCCACCATGCAGACATTCAACATAGACATCAACACATTGACACCCGTGTCTACCATGCAGACATCAAATATAGACATCAACACATTGACACCCGTGTCTACATCTAGATGGAGTGGCCCTTAAATTGTATATTTCAATCAGACTAAATGCAGCAAGACATTGCAATCTAGTGTAGATCATGTAGTTTTTATTGGTTTCGTGTATTATTCTATCAAACAGAGCCAGTGAACGGTGACCTGCAACGCTATAAGCGAATTTCGTACATTTTTGTGGCACACCCATCCATACATTGTATAAGCCTCAGAGGTTAACATATCACATACTTGCATCTATGGCTGGAAAGTATAAAATATAGAAAATAGCATTGATAGTGTATACCACACATAAAGACAGATGGTAATAACATGCATAATATATTGATGTCTCTGGAGAAATGCTTTATACAACAGGTTACTTGGTTCACACAACACTGAAAAATCGATGCAACTTAGGTAATTTAACCATGCTAGACCATCTTTCGTATTTTGCAACACCCAACAAACTAAAAGAAAAACAGACGTGGCTCTTGCCATCCTTGCAATATTATAGCGATAGTGCTCTATAATGAAAACGTACTCATCCCTCCAGAGAAGGTAATTTAAAATTTCTAGTTGCTCAAATGAACTGTAGGTTATCCAACCTAGTTAAAGCCGAACCTTCATAAAATATACACTTTTCGAAAACATCCTGTTTGACATACTGCTGTACGTCATACATTACTCAGATTACATCAACACAGTTTTACAAATAATTCAAATATCTCCTTCTTGTACCTGTAAAACCTCGTTTTGAACCATACCATCTGTAGACATTATCGTGATTAAATAATCGCTGACAACTGAACACAAATTGTATTAGATATCAGTTGTAATGATATCAGCAGGGGAAGCTTTGCTGAAATTACCATTTGTGTCACTAGAACTACTGAGGACAGCACCAAAGACTTCTTTCAAAATCTTGTCTTTACAGGATGGCGTAGCATTTCCGTAAATAACTATTGGCTGCACATGTTTCCCGCCAGATTTATTAGCTAAGATTCAACATTAAAAAAACACACGTCAATGTAGGCGATACGTTTATCACTAAGTACGCAAACTACGTCAATGTGAATGTTTCCAGATTGGTCATGCCAGTAACATGTTAATTTTAGCACCATGCGCCTGTTCTTTTTGACGATACTTGAAAACACCCCTTGTCTTTTAAGACATTTTCTATTTATAAAGCATAAACTGTCCCCCTAAGGTAAACGGGAATGTTCATGGATCTTCATGTCTTAGGGACCGGTTGCGTCGAGTCTCGACATTTTGATGTTATCGGTAAGACTTTCCTGTATCATGATAAACTGCGCAGAATGTTCTTGATCTACTATAATAGATAACCGTGAATGGCGGAAAATCGTCACTATGCACATGTGATTAGAAGGTTGGTTTGATTTCGCTTAAGTCTAACAGAATTGTGTTATCTCACCAAACGTTATAAGAACTTTATGCTGAAATGTGAAAAAAATATCATGGGCTTTTTTTTCGACCAATTCATATTTTTCATATCTGTTGCTCTTATTATGATGTGATTCAATTTATTGTTTGATATTGGTTAATTACGCCCTGTGGTCTGGGTCTATCGCTTATTTTACCGCCAAACCAAAAGTAGCTGTTCATGATTATGATTAAAGTGATGATTTATAGATAGTCAAAGTTCGAAGTGATATATATAGAGAACAATATTTTGCACACTGCTGTGATGATGGGAAATAATTTGTCACGATTCTCTGTAGGGTTGGTCACGCAGTACATCTGAAAAGTAAAACACAACGTTTACGTGATACGTTTGTAGACAGGCAATATACATTGTAACCTCTAAGGTGGTGTCCTTGTTTTGTAATTCAATATCAAGCTGTGCAGCAACTCAATGGTCATATGAGAAGGCTTACCCGTGTCGTCCACCTGAGAGGAAGAAAAACTAATGCTAAATAATAAACTAAAAGGTCGACAGTCGCATGTTCTATTTTAATTTTGCTATTGAGTGTTTATTGTGTATAATAAATTATTTCTGTCCCTATTTTGTACGGAATATAGTCTATTTATTGCTTGTGATAGTTTGGTCTTCTAAACTCGCAATACTATCCTTTATCAAGTCAATATAATAATTTGAAAAAGTCACATATGCTTATTTGTCGAAGTGGGGAGTGATTACATATGTCCGATCTACACTGTTTGATTATTCAAATGGGTTATTATATAAATGAATACATGTATCTGCAATGATACACAACACAACACCTGAAGTGTGACAATTTGCATGCATTTATGTAGATTTAAAACGTACGGGTCTTCTGATAAGGGCCTTTGGAGATATAACTAACTGAATTCATTTAATGAATGGTAGTATTACAAGCTGAGAAGACAGAGTCACGGTATGGAGGTGCGACTCTGTGGTATAGCTCCATATGGTACTCCATTTCCATACAAAATGTAAACAATTGTAATTATAACGAACTATGAAAAACCAGCAGCTTGATAATAGACATGCACGTTTGCTATCAATGTTGTACATAGTTGCCTAGATATCAAGTATTTATATAGCCATGAAGTGAAATTTTATATTAAATGCAGAGTGGAGAACAAAATTAAATACATGACACCTTGATACATAGACATGAATTAGTCTAAAAACCATGTCCAAGGGGTAGGAGATAAGATCTGAACTCGGCAACCGCAGCATTAACAAAAGTAATGATTCATACAGTTTACGTCGACTAAGGCATCTATCATAATAGCTTGATACTTCCTATTATACTCCCACAAGTGGCAAGAGAAGGAATATCAACATTACAAAATGTTCATAAAATCCTTCTTGAATCCCTGTTGTTGATAGCGTGGTTTTTTTTGCCAAGAGTCTGTTTCGGATATATCTAGTCATAATATATTATTCCAAGCCTTCTATTATTGATTAGAATAGACTTCTATATTACATGTAGACTTAGATAATCCGTTTCAATTCATGTATCAAATGTTTTGAGGCAGTATTATAATCCAGTAAGCTTATTATAATGCATGAAGTCATGATTTCTCCTCCCCCAAAGGAGTGTTTTTCCAAACATTTCTTCCCGTTATCATGAATTATTCAACGATAAAACCACTTCGAACACTGGTATACGCATGGTGTATTGCCTTCGCCGTCTCTCAGCAATATTCCTATCACAGATCACCTATAAATTTCGAGTTGTATCGACCAATTATAATTTCCTAAAACACAAATTATTAGTCTACAAGTTAGTTATGTCTATCTATCTATCTATCTATCTATCTATCTATCTATCTAATCTATCTATATATCTATCTATCTATTTATCTATGTCTTTCTGTCCGTCTAAGTCTGTCTGTGTCTCCGTCCGTCCGTCTATGTGTCAGTCTATTTTTCTGTCTGTCTGTCTGTCTGTCTGTCTGTCTGTCTGTCTATCTATATCTATCTATCTATCCATTATATATATATATATATATATATATATATATATATATATATATATATATATATATATATATATATATATATATATATATATTTATATATATATATCTGCCCATCTCTCTGTATGTATGTCTGTCTGTCACTTAATTTACTGCACCAGTACAAATATGCAAGGTTGTGTTTGCTCTGTATATAGATGTACGGTAGTAGCAACATGTTGTTGGTCTTGGGTAAATTTCGAACGCGAAGTTTGAGAATAACGTATAGTTATCTCAATCTCAAATTTAAGCGTTTGTCAGCATATGTATAATTCATGATGTACTTTATAATTTATACCATTGCCCTTATCTTATCGTTTACAAAACCCATCTTCATTTCTAACATGACAACAGTCTTATTGTGATGTGGGTGTAGAGTGTAATCGTCTTAAAATACTGTAATAACTTATACTAAACCTCCCAACACGACAACCTACTTGAGAAGATACAACGCAACTGAAGTAAATCTCCCACATGTAGGAAGACTTCGTTCATGAACTATGATCTTAAGTTAATTGTCAAGACACAGACAACTGCCAACTAAGCATATATCAACACCAAATATAACTATTAACAGTCACATCTCGACAAGTCGATATAAATCCTAAAAGCATGGCAAATATTTTAGAATTAAGTGAAGTGCAATGTACTAGGTATAAAGCTTTGTAAAGAGCGAAGCATAGATAGCTATTTAGTCTATTCATGAACCCGACATGCATGTCAATTACAATACATATGTCACCGTCAAACTCTATTTTGGTGCATCGTTAACTATAGTCTTATGGAAGCTAATAGCTGACAGGGTTAAAAGTAAAACTTTGCCAGTTCTTCTGAAATAGATAACCATCTACACAGGAGTACATAGACGTACCCAGTGAAAAACATACGGATGTCATGTTCAGTAACCGAAATTTCTTAGATTTGTCCCATTGTCTTGACTTTTTGAACAGATTTCTACTAATTCTCTTGATTAGTAATCATCTTTTCTCGTTTATTTGGATGGGAGGTGTGCTTTGTAAGCTTGTTTGCTTATGTGTATATCCATTCGAATTATCACAATATCTAAAAGGGTAGGGCAGATATTGGATATTAGAAAAGTACCAAATGATTATATTTTGGCGGAGTTTCGATTCTAGATCTGTATTTGAAAGGGAATTTTGGTGAGGCCATGGCACTACTAGCATCAGCCATCGAGTGCAAACTCTTGATGGCACCCTTCTTTGGTTTTTGAATAATATAACTGAACTGTTAGGCCCTAGTATGCGCTCCACAGACCACTTTAGTAACAGTTATGTCATTTCATATTTATGAATGGGAAATTAGTTCGTTCTTTCTTCCTCTCGATTCTTTAAGTGACACTGTTTGGTTTAGAGTACTTTAAAAAATCAATGCACTGTTGCCGTTGCCATGTTGGTTTACGTACAATAACACCAAGTTATATAAAATATGAATTCCAGAATATAACAGCTGCACTCATAAAATGAGTCAGAAAGTTAAAGTGAATTCACCACAACATGCCAAAAGCTACGTCTCTACCCAACAACATGTTACAACTCAATGTACAATTACATCTAAAATGATTTTATAACAATATCACTTTGCCTGAAGGTCATGGCAGTTGAGATACATGTTTGAATTCTCAGTTTGCCCTTGACACTACAAGACGGAATAAACTAGTCAAGCTATTTTGGAACTTATAAGCAAAACTAATTAAATTGTCATTCAATTAAGTCGGTAGATTTTAGCGTACAGGGCAATGCTGACAAAAACTTTCGACAGTAAGCAGTACTTCTTTTGTGAAAAGATAGCCGTGGGTGGGTTGTTACTTTAATAACATCATGGACATGTGCGATTTGATTTAACGGCGAGCGCGTAAGTGCTTTCGAACACATGTTGCAAAATCACCTATGTTACTAAGTTAAACCTAAAATCCACCTCCTTTACTACACACTGAAAACTACAAGCGACTACCGATAGTACAACTGACTGTTTGAAAATCAAATTATCCTGACCTCCTTTACTTAAGCACCCCTTAATATTTTATTCCATGGCGTAGTCTTAAGCTCATTGGCTTCAATGTATGTACACAATCATTTTAACCACAGGAGTTACTGACAGACTTGAAATTATCAAATACATGTACAAATCTGAGACAAGTCTCTGGGATAGTTTAACAAGATATATTTTCAAATAAAGAGAATTTAAAGAATAAAAAATAAAAATGGTATAGTTATCATGATGACAATTTTTCATCAAACTGTGTGGGCCGTCTATGAGTTGTAATAGTATGTAAATATTCTGCCACTGTGATCTTACGATTGACTTCCATGTCTGGAGCAAAGCAGTAACATTTACATAATACGACGTACCTTTTCCGCTGTAATGACCTTTGCTTTTACTATAAAGTCGGTTTATTGCACATCATAAATAATTTAATTCTATATCTTGCGTGCAATGTCTTCTATTTAATACATTCAACTCACTGTATAAACACATCACCTATTACAAACAAACTATGACTGTATATGTCTGTGTCAGAAGCATTCCTCACAACCGTATTTAGGTGATCTATGTGTGTTACCTTTGCTAAAACCACATATAATATAATTTCCATCTTGGTCATTCATCTTTCACAGTCTAAGACGACAAGCGACAGTGGATTTATTTATTCGTTTGGGAATTTAATTCATTTTAACCTTTAATGCAAATGATGCTTCTTTCAGCAGTACTGCTACACAAAGAATTGCCCAAACACGCAGTAGCCGGTTAATTGTGATTTGTACAGAATTGACATGGACAAGAATGCCCACATAATGGCACTTTGGTCGTTGTTATATTCAACATGATATGGAAGTCAAAATGGATTTGTCATCGTTCTTCAGTACATAATTCATATCAAAGGAATTTAGTAGAACATTTAAACTTCCAAATAAATACAAACTTGCACGAAGCGTTCTGTTATGTATTACTTGTATGAGAAAGTAAAGCCTGTGCAGAAGTGCAATGACTGCAGTACCTATGTACAAATTAACAATCTAATGAAAACATCATTTACCGTGACGGTTGGGCGTTAGCTATTTGCCGAAAACAAAACGGTGAAAGTATTATTATCCCCTTCCCCATCTCACCAATGAATAAAAATAACTGGCAATTTAGAAATACTGCGCAACCTTCAAGTCTCTGATCACCTGTGGGTATAAGTCCATTGTGTATAACTACTCTACAAATCCCTTAATACTCGTATTAATTGAATGCAGGGTTAGAGCTTTCATGATCTGTCTAACAAATGTGAGTAACCGTCGTCAGTGAGTATGCTGATAACTTTGTATGTCCGAATGTATTTTTACCTTCCATAAGGGAAAGCTGAACTGGTTGGTGTAGCTTTTGATTTTAATTTGCATAGTTATTATTTAATATCGTATGAATACAGCCTTCAAATGTCATATAATTTGTATATACATTGATAATAACAAGTGCATCACAATGTAACTTTTGATTGAGTCATTTGCGTAATTGATGATTTTTGACAATTAGGCAATATCATAATATATTACTACGAATGCAAACTTTAAATTTGATGTAATTCGACACATACATTGGTGTTGACACAGTACAAGTGTAGTATAACGCTTGTTGAAGTAGCTTTTAATTTTAGTGAGAAATTTGCTAAATTCAGGACTTTTGGAAATTAAGCAACTTCTTAATAATAGAAGCTTCAGATTGTGTATAACACATCGACGATAACAAGGCACACATAATTTAACTTGATGTCATTTACAACATAATCATTGAATTTATATTATTAGGCAATTTAATGTTGCAAGCTTTAAATTTCAAATAATCTCACATGCTTATTGGAGATAGCCAAGCGTATATGTCCGATATACTTAATGATATAGTTTTTTCAAATTTAATAAGCCATTTGCATAATTAATGACTTTTTTCTAAAAAAGCAATATCTTATTTCAATTTCAATGTAATTTAGTACTTGCACAAAGCATTCCAATATCACTTGATGATCTAGTTTTTAAATTCATTTAGTCATTTGCATTTTGTAACTCTGCAGTATCTGAATGTGGTATATACTTTAATGGTAACAAAGGACAAATGAACAACAATATCCTCACCGAACGCATTTCAGTTTACCCCTGGTAGTGTAAAGTACATTGTACTCAGTCGCCAGTCACTGTACACTAATAAGGTACAACAGACAAATTGTGTGAACTAGCGTACAGAACCCCAAGTAAGGATTGTATGTTTTTCCATAGTAACATCATGCACATATTGCTTACGAAAAAAAGTTGTGGCCATTTATTCTGTAACAATAATCTTGATAATGATCAGCATGGGGAGTATAAATCTCAGGAGATGTTGTTGCTGGTAATACATATATTGTCATACTTGTATTTGACTATTTTTATAAATGCTCACGAACGCATTTTATCACAATGGCTACTAAAGCGTTAGTTGTGACTGATCTATAGGATATCCAAAGTGTGATGAAATGCATTTCACCTATCAAGTCGTCTTCACCCTACTTATTGCGTTGACTCTTTTCTTCATAGTTAGTGTCAATTTGCATCGGCGAAAATCAGATTAAAACATTTCAACCCGTATATTTCATAGTCTCACTCGCATCGTTTTCTGGATGTTAGACTCAATTATTCATCTTGGGAGGGAAAGCGTTTAACATTTTTGAGAGTATATCGGCGGGGCTCACGATTTTATGTGTAACCAAACCTCACGCAATACGTATTTGAGTTGCAACTGCATTTCATTATTCTTTCAAACCACTCCTCCCTCTTCCCACCCTTCCCAAATATTCCTCATATTCCTCCGATCCCCCATTCGCAATGGCAAATACTGGCTGCTCCCTATGGTTACCATTACATTTAAGAGAAGTCAGTGTTGATACCAGCCCCTGTCGCCCAAAATAATGTGCACATGCACATGCACATGCACATGCACATGCACACAATCACAATCACAAAATTCCCTTTTGTTTACTGTGGGGTGGAGTAAAAGAGGAGTGAAGAGAAATAAATACTTTTCTTGCATCACGTGAACAATAAATGCGGAAATCATATTGAACCCTGACTAGAAGATGAATGCCTAACGTAGTGCAGTCCGATTTAAAGATCGTAATATGGATTTTGTATTCATAACCTACTCATTCTTGTCCATGCATTTTGATAAATTATTTGTATAACGGAAATGAACGTCGAATCTAGTATCTCACCGTATATCACTATGTAATTTAGTATTGGGTATCAATCACCATGATCAGATATTTGACTTTACTCTCATATACTACCTGAAATATTGTGTGTCACTACGTAAATATAATTGGTATAGAATATCAATTATATAGGTATTTTTACATCTCAGTGAATACATTTTGGGTTGTCTGATCGAAAAAATAATACAGTAACTCCAATTACAGCTCAGCTTGTGCAGCTTTGAACTTAAAGCCAAGATTATAAAGAGTTATCTGTAAAGCGCTAGTTGGCATTTCCAATGGGGATACTAGGTGCTCCGGGAGACGCTCTATAACTATCTCTTTATATAATTATCATTGCGCAAAGACATGAAAAATGATACTCAGGATTACACTCCCAACACATATCGACATCACCGTTACTCTGACTAGTGTTTAGGGGACGTGGGTTCAATTCCTACACGTGTCACTTCAATTCCTACACGTGTCACTTTCCTTTCCTTTCCTCATTTATAATAAATTCAAAAAATTACTCCATGGTGAGGTTCTTTCATTTATAGCTACTCTGACTAGTGGTTAGGGGACGTGGGTTCAATTCCTACATGTGTTACTTTTCTTTCCTCATTGAGAACAAATTCAAAAAGTACTTCATGGTGAGCTTCTTTCATTTATAGCAAACCCCAAAATCACAGTCAGTTATCCAAATCAGATCAGCCAAGCAAAGTTCGAAATACTCTAATTCACATAAACTGTAAAGTGTAAGATACATCGTGTTGTTCAACCCAATCAGGGCTTCTAATCCAACAGTACTAAACTGTCCAATATCCTGCACATTGCAACCAAATTTGGTTGCAGCCAATCAAATACTGTTATGCTGTAAAAGGTGTCAAAATGGCCATGATGTCAGCCTTTCATTGCTGATTTATGAGACCAGTCATCTACTGTTACGTCAATAGTAAACACAAGTTTCCGCCCCATAATCTGGTATTCATCAAGTACAAACAATTGACAAGTATCACCATAACGTTCTTATCATCAATAGCAGAAACTATTCTGTCTGTTTTATTTTAATTTACATAATGACCTTTGTTTGAACTTATATTAATCAGAAGTTCAAGGAGTGGCCTAAATCGTTTGATCTAGCAGGCACACACTGGCAGATTAGTGTGGACATGAATGTTGGTTGACAGTGTGGCATGAATGTCGTATCTTACAGTCTATATTTAGAATGATATTCAGTCTATATCATATGTGTACGTGCCTTTGCTATTAGTGATTTGAGACGTTTTTGCGGAAGACGCAATAGAAACAAAGCATGGCATATATGACTTTCTACATCAACCCTGCTAACTTTTGCTTATCAAGCTTAAATATACTACCATTTAGCCAAGTGCATTTAGATAATGAAACAAGCGTTAAATTAACAAAACCTTGGCAACAATAAAGTGCACTTATTACCTAAATAGTAATGGATACAAATTGTAGTAAATTACAGGAAAGCTCTCTTGTTGGAAACCAGCTCTTAAAAGTAATCATTTTTTATTTCATTAGAGATCAGTGTTTTCTTACTTTCAAGGTTACAATGATAAGTGACGTAGATGGGCAAGTAAATGCACATAAATGCCGAGTTCGTTTTGTCGTCAACGTATACACACAAGACAATCGAATCAAGATATAATGCAGATAAATCCGACTTAAGTCCAGTTTGACACGTCAAAGAACATTCATATTACAATAATTACAACAATCAATCAGTCAGTCCGGGACTGCCACAGCTGGGGTCAGTGTCGTTGGCGTCACTACTGTTACGTCTATGTATCTAATGAGAGAGTTGAGCGGTCGACTCACCGACTTGACAAGAAAGGTTCCCAGGTGAAAGAGTCCTATTTGACTCTAGTATTTTTCGAAGTTATGTTCTGTTTGATCCGGTTGCCACAAGCGCCAGTTGGGATGAGCTATTCCGGATGCAAGAATTCGAAATGTTGGGTAATTGCAATTAAGTGACCATGTAACTTTGATTCATTTCTACCGTCATTCGGTGCCAGTATAGTAATTGAATAGTTATTTCCAGCTGTAGAGGATTACAGACCTTTTCTGTAATTTGGTGAATTCTTTCAAAACCATTTTCTGTGAAGATTTCCGGGGATAATATGTACTCCTGTTCATAACTATGGTGACGAAGCCAAATCGTAGCTTTCAAATACACTGTACAAATCAACTCTATTGTTTGGTACAGTCCTCGCAAATTTTCTTATAACCAGACATTTTTAAAACACTATATTATGATGTTGACTCCTTTACTAGAGTTAGATTAAGATAGAATTATAAGCTGGTACATCGATAGGTATTGTTCAAAATGTAATATGTCAACAGACAATGAGTGCAAACATGGCTCGAATCTTTAGTTTCTCATCTAATTAAAATTCCATGTAAATTAAAAAAGATATCCGTATGTATGCTATAACATCAGCGGTGAGGCATCTTGACTTCTCTGTACATGCATGTTACAGACCTCCTCGATAACGCAGTACAAATTTATTAACAAACAACATGAAAGTGGAGCTCTACACATGCTGCGTTTGAAAAGAGCATCACTTGACAAGTGTTTGTACGAGTGGCATGTCTTTTACTATTGCCTACATTAGGTATGTGTGCATTACGGCCTCTTTAAAACTGGATACTGTGAGACACCAAGCTGAGAGACACCAATTCTGCCTCCATGTATATTGGCATGTACGATATTATACAAATTGTTTATATTACGACAAATTTACCAAATTTGACAATATTGTAAAACAAAATGTGACAGGTGTATATATACTGTAATGTATAATCTTTGCATTAGTTTCACAGTGGATACATTTTGGTATTTTTTGATGATCTGTATATTTTCCATGTATTATGTAATAGTATGCAAGACATTAAAACAATTTGGATAAGTAGCCTGGAAAGTTAATAAAGATTTTGCATATGTTTTAAGAAAACAGTCAATCCTAATGATATTGCTGTAGATATCTTTTCAGTTTCTTTGTATTATTTACCAGATACAAGCTATTGATCTTCCATTGACCGTTATGCTGCCAAATTAGATGAGGTCTCTAAACAAAGTGACTGGTCAGACTGATATAGGAATGCATTGTATGTAATGTGTAATGTTGTACACGGGGCTTTAAAGTGATGATTCACTCTACAATGATATTAAGCAAATTTCAATGCTATTTTATTTTATTTAAATAACCTGATTTTGCTACTTAAACCTACCCATTCTTTTAGAAAAAACACAGTAGCTCTTATTGTTCCACATTCGGACCGGACATGTTGATAAATAAAATTACATATATAAGCTTGATATGTCCATAAGTGTCTGTGTAACTGAAAGGGTCTGAGCCTCCTTGGCGTGTTCACAGGCCAACCGTGTCTTAACTATGCAACCACTGTTACAGTAATGACCTTACATCTGCCATTAGAAGTTATAATAAAATAAGGATAAAGAGACATCTTGAGTAGTGGGATCGAACTCTGAGTTTTTCCACTGGTAAAAACAAATTTCAGTCACTTGTATCATGACATTTTGTGTCATTTAATTATATCATGTTTAACTGTCTGGTATATACGTTCCATAGACATCCTACAATCTCCAACATGTGGGATCACAGTGTATGTATTGCAAACCTGCAGACATTGGTACCATGTGTGTCAACCGTGCCTTTGACAAATGTAGAGCGAGAATCCCTGCTATCAACCTCTATCTGTTCATAATGGAATTAGTCATTTATATGCACATTCTCAAAGAGGAGTACTCTGACATAAAAAGGCCAACTAAATAAACTGTAGAAGTAGAGCAGTGTCTCACTCTCCCACTCATTTGACCAATATTAATTAGTTTTTATCAGAATGTTGAGCATACTTTTTACTTTATTTAAGAAATAATTAGAGCATATAATTGCAGTGGATGAATTGTTCAAAGTTTGAGCTGAAAGTTCTCACATTTTAAGGAAATGTCACGAGATTTTCAATCAGAGGGTTAGTGGCCTGGAATAGATCCGAATTTGCCTCAGGATACTGTTTTTTAATTGGGGCAAACTCGATATGCTCATCGGACATCATTGTGTTCGGGATAAAGTTACCTTACCTTTTTACCTGTAGTCTTGTGACCTCACCTGAACATCAAGAAAGCGAAAGTCACGAAAAATGAAGATAAGTTTTAATATACAGTACAATTTTGGCGGGATAATCACGACAATCCTTCCATCAATGAGAAATTTTGTTTCTAAAACACAGATTCTCTGCAATCATCGGAAAAATGCCCCCTGGCCGTACTACTTACTTCAAAATTCATGGAACAGGTGACGCGAAGTTGACCTATCAGGATATGACGCAAGTTAGCTGTGTCCATGGAATATTTTACCTCAAACCGCGCGTGACTGACCTATTTATCCTGTATCCTAATTAGTGAGGCTTGCTGATAATCCGATATTTAAAGTACTAAGAATTGATATCCTGTTGACGATTAGGATGTTTTATAGGACAGTTGTGTAATAAATAATCCCAAGACTTATCAACACAAATGATAAAGTAAGATTGTCCAGCGCTATTAAAGTCACTGAGTTGAAGAGTACAACTGATAAAAACTTTCACAACAGCTCTAGACTTCTTTATGGAGTGTTTTCTCACAGAGTTCACAATTCAAATGTGTGGTCAACATGCTGGCGAAATGCCATGATTGCTTTGATTGGGAAACTCTCCCATGCCCAATAATGGCCACGCATTAGTCAACAACCACTTGTAAATGAAAAAGTGGTGGCGATCAAAACTAACCTCTGGAAACCGGACAAAATGCTAGACAGTTAGACTAGTATATGAAAGAGATAAGACTAGTAAGTGCAATTAAGTATTTAGTTACAATCTGACTCATCGATATCCAGTGACTTGGTTTACTAATGATACCCTGCTCTTGACGCTTGACTCATTTCCAAGGCTAAGTAACATTACTAAATGTCTTAAGTGTAAAATGCGGCAAGGCTATATACTTTACAAGATGCATAAATGCAGTGAGAATCCTTGCATGCACAATGGTTTAGTGTGATTCGCAGATCTGATCAACGCCTTCGTCTGATAATTTTCTTCTTGTCTTTTCACTATCAATATACATTCTAGTTAAAGTGTAATGTCAACGTCTGTCTTTTATTTTGTTATTTTTGCTTTTTCGCCATCGAAGTACATTTCAGTTAAGAGTAATGTTGAAAATCATTTGCCATCATGTTACGCTTTACAACATGACATGAAACAAGTCATGTTTTACTATGGTACAGCATTATCATGTTTTACTATAGTATCATCCATACTATGTTTTACTATCGTATCAGCAATATTATGTTTTATCAACCATATTATGTTTTACTATGGTATCAACCACATGTTATGTTTTACTGTGGTACAAACCACATATCATGTTTTACTATGTTATCATCCATATCATGCTTAACTATGTGATATGGACCAATTCATATTATACTATATTATCTACCATGATATGATGCTTTACTATAGTATCAACCATTACATGAACCATGTCATGTTTTACTATGTGATATGAGCTATGTTATGTTTTACGGTGTGACATGGACTACATCATATTTTATCACTTTATCAACTTTTTTGTGTGTTACAACATGATATAAATCATGTTTACTATATGATATAAATCGCGTGATTCTTCACTATTAAAGTCAAGATGTACTCGATGTCTGAAGATTATGTCGAAAACCCCAACAAGTTCGACCCATGCATTGTGTCAGGAACAAGACGAGGGGGAAAAATGTAGTCATATCTCCCCAAGTATAATTTATGACAAAACGGGCAAAATAATGACGATTTTGAACGTTTTGTCTCGTATTTGTAGAACCGCAGAACCAGTGACGTAGACACGGTTTGTCGTCACAGTGACATAGAACGACCATGGTATATAATCCATATTTCATGTTCAAAGAGATCTCGAGAATAACTTGGCTTGAGTATGGTATAATTACATGTCGAGTGTGTGTTAGATTTTGGCTGACGTTTCAGTAGTATTGTCGAGACTTGACATGTCTGTGGTTTTCTTATATGTAGATGGAAAACACCTGTGTAACCTTTTTGTGTTGTCTTTACCTTTCACTGTCAATGGATCATAACATTTACGATTCACTCTGTTGACATTGTTATGTTGCACGTTGAATGCTATCACATTATCTCAGTAGACATAAGGTAACTTGATTAGTTTAATTTTGTTAATGGATCTTGTGCCGTCTAGCCATGCATGTCCTCGTATGGTCTACTGTTGTGAAAACAATATTGATTTGAACTCCCTAAGTCCCTAATGTTTTCTCTCGCACATTATGCATTGTTGAAAAGAAGCCTGTGGTCACATATAATTATATAGAAATATATTTCAGAGATATTTCAGACTTTAGTTGTCGTCGTGTTATACTTCCACCGTCCTTCATCCACTCACTTGTTTTAGCATAAACCTTTGACTTTTTAAATGGTTAATGGTGATTACACAAACTTGATTAATAAGGTGTGTGTTACCTCTAGTCATCAAAACATTACATAATGTAGGGTCGAGATAGAGTCATTTTAGTCCCCAACGATCATCTCTGTTAGATACATATAAAACCATGGCAATTCAGAAAAGTTGTCGACGCAAGGCATGAATGACTCCCTGTAGTCTTACATGCAACTACATATGGATTATACTCTAACCCGTTCTGTTACCGATGTACTCCATTGATCATACAAGCACGTTTTCGTAAATAATTCACCTTGTCTTTGACTTAAGCTATCTTGAAGGCCATCAGCATGGTAAATAGTTTCGGGATCGCTGCCTCCCAAAGCAGTGTATACTACCTAAAAACGAAGACAAATTGTGACTATTTTACTCACATAGAAAATCAAGCCTTGAAGTAAGAATTTTTCTTCCAGACTCACCATGACATGTTCATATATCCGTCGCCAGTTGAATAGAGCTGTTCGCACCTTACGTGGAGTAAATCTGAAGGGCGGAATCTTATCGTCAGATTGGAGTGAGATTTCAACGTCACGTGTACAGTTGTAACCGGAGGCGGTGAATGCAATAACAGTAGTTCTCAAAGGCGTACATAATCTATCTATTCGTTGCTGGCATAACGTTCACAGAGATTACATGACACGAATGAAATGATATAATACCAGATGATACTGATTGATGACTGTTGTAATTGTTTTCTTATTTGTATTTCACGATGACGCCGTGTCAATAAATGTAAATATTGATATACCTTTTGTACTCCTACAAATTACCACCTTTTTGATATATATGTTGTATTTCACAAGATATGAGACTAGATCCGCAAACGAAAATAGTATTTGGTTAATATGTGGCTAAAATGGCGACTCGGTGTTTCCATAGTTATGAATATCCAACCAACTACCTTAAAAATATCAATTTTTCAATTTATGAATTTGATCGATAGAAGGGGACGTCAAACACATAATATATGTAGATTGGCAGACAAACCGACAGACAGACAGACAGACAGACAGACAGACAGACGTTACTCGAATATCAGCAGTTTCACAATGACATTTTATCGCTAAACATACGCTTCCAATTTTTATGTCTTTCAGAAATATATGTATCGAAATAATATATTTTTTTCTCATACTGAACAGATCGTATTCTACTAATGAGTGAATATTTCATATATTTTTTTACATATATTATTCTCTTTTGTCCTACCGTTGTCCATTAACTAAACAAACACAACACACTTGTCGAAAACTACATCATAATTGAACGCAAGTAGTTGATGGCTGTAGAGATAGCCGTCGATCATGACTGAATTACAGTGGGTTGTGTTTAGTTCAATACGGCGGTCTTAAAATGAAAATGGGTGATCATGATAGCTTATAAAATATGCAGGGAATATAATGCCAGCTGACATGTGTCGACAAAAGAAGGCACCTATGATTTAACAGTATTCATCAAGGAAATGATATCTTACGTACTATTTCTAGCTGCCAGGATTATAATTCGACAAGCAGACCGTAACATCAGTGGTTGAGTATAATGTACACGAGGTATTTCTAGTTATAGTAATGAGATAAATAGTTTCCAATACGAAACAAAAGTATCTCTCCCTCCCCCGGACCCCAGAAGCGATGATGTTACCAACTGTACCTTTAAGGTAAAGCCTTGAAGCTATAATTCATTTTTTGTGACAATTAAAATGGAATTTATAGAAACAATTAATTGTTAGTTATATGAGAATGGAATTGAATAAATGTATTTGATATGTTATTGCTGTTTCCCAGGTATGCAATACCTATTTATCTCCTTTGACAGCATGCACAGCTCTCAGGATTTGTTTTCTCTCACCATTACTATTTTGTTATAATGTAAATATGAGTTAGATAGCTAATGCAGTGTCCGGAAACGTTTTGAAAGACTTTGTGGTATTTGAATATCGTGCATTACACCAGATTGATGAACAGTATTTGCTGGGTGCGTGGATCCCCATGTACTTTAGAAATAATGATCTAGTGGACTTTACCATTCACTACTTGACATAGAGTATTCACTGAGAAATGATAGAATAGAGTTTCTAGTGAAACTTAACCCAGAATGAGGAAGAATTCTAGTAGAAACCTTACGTCCTAAATTTCTCATGCTACCGAGAAGGCTTTGGGGCTAGTTAAGAGAGAGAGAGAGAGAGAGAGAGAGAGAGAGAGAGAGAGAGAGAGAGAGAGAGAGAGAGAGAGAGAGAGAGAGAGAGAGAGAGAGAGAGAGAGAGAGAGAGAGAGAGAGAGAGAGAGAGAGAGAGAGAGAGAGAGAGAGAGAGAGAGAGAGAGAGATTTGTGTATCATCTACCACGAGGAAAGAAAGGTTCACATCAGGATGAGTACATGTAATCTACCAGTTCGTCACGACACTTTTAATAAAATTAAGGGACCGCAGAATCGACTCCAAAACGTTTCATTTTTTCTTCTCAATTTCATTACATTATAAATTTACTCACATTAAAACGTCTGACTAAGGAGGACAGTGCTCAGTGCAATATGAAGCAGGGTGATATATATATATATATATATATATATATATATATATATATATATATATATATATATATATATATATATATATATATATATTGTATACATGTGTGTATATACTACATGTGTGTGTACTTCTAGTGTGCATGATAGGTATAGTGTAAATGTGTTCTCCCCAGGATTTGTTGATAGGATGTCGGCTCATTAGCATAAATTAGCATAAATTTACATATAATTATATTCCGTAAAATCAAAGTACATCATAATAAAATTAATATCAAACAAGTAGTACATGTACATGTGACCAAAGGAAAGTTGAAGGCCAATTTATTAATTCAAAATATTAGCACCAAAAAGAAACTCATAAAGCAGTGTTATTGATTATTATTGTTAGGAAAGCTGAAATTATTTAAATCTTAATGTCCACAGATAAATTAGACTTTCGAAACACGAAAAGTTTGTGTACAGCAACCGGCAGACATCGTGTTAGTCCGAAATATCGTGATACACGAGACTTACTATACTTCCCTATGGAGGATTTCCAAAACTCGCGATAGTTTGTGACGTCGTGGCCGCCATATTGGAAAATCCATGCGTAGTCGTACGATCGTACGATGTATCAGTCTACAAATTACAATGTCAAACTACAAACTAAACGTGTTTTCAGGGTAAAATTGAACATGAAGCTGATAATCGGAGATAACATTGCCACTTTATCGAAAGGTACATTAGTCTGTTCAACTCTTTTCACGACATTGAAGAATGCACATGCTCATGCTCTTGGGTTGAGACATACGGTGTTATCACTGTTACTCTGTCACTCATAGAAAATTAACTAGACACTGAATGTCAACTTCATGCGTTTGTCGAACTTTTATACTTTATAGCAAAATGGCACGGCATCGTTTGATTTTATAGTTGTCAAAATCTGGCAGTTCCGACATGCTTCTACGGTCGAACCGACGTTACGGATGGGCCGGTTTTGCCTTTGATTTACCGAAAGCTGTTGTACCGAGTGTGAATCACACTAACATTAGCGGGTTTACGCATTTTATTCCTATCGAAAACAATACTGATGGCAAACTTCAATGAAATCTGTCTGGTAATCATTACCATATCATAAACAAGGATGTCGGGCAAGATCTAAAGCGTCACGGCACATTGTCAAGCGTCACGGCCTGCCGTCCAAGCGTCACGGTGCCGTGCCGCTTCAAGGGCCTAGGGAGAACACTGCCGTTATATTTATCTTGTTCTGATATATTGTATTTTGATGTAGAAACTAGTGATTTCAACAGCACAAAAAGATTCAATACATTCTGTATTTAGTATTTTGTGACTGATGGGTACTGACGTCAAAAAGCAGAATGTCTATAAGTTATATATTAATCTCCTAATGGTATCAATTTTACGGCCATTGTTATAAATTGGAATGTTCCATTTGTATTGGATTGATAATTGTGTAAATGAATGCCAATTACTGGGCTGTATACAACCAGGATATATTTTCTAACGTTCATTGCAATTTTCCGATTGCTATGTGTCACGCCATCGAGATTTCTAATCATGAAGTACTTTTGAAATGGTGACACGTCATACATCATATATCAAATACTGAGCCTCAAGTAACGTTTTACTCTCAGTATAATTGTATATATAAGTTTGTGTCTGCTTTGTTCTGTCTTTTTTCTTTTTTATAATATCCTATATATTATATATTTGTCAATACTTTTAATATGGTTTTCCATTCTTTCAGTTCAAAGTTACACAAACTGTAACAACGTGTCCAGACGTTTTTGCAGTTCCACGGATGTGACTAGTTGACAACTAATTTTCCTATAAAGAGCTATTCATCATCATATATTTAAATATTGACGTTACGAAATTTACTTTGCATATTAAAGGGATTACAACATTGCATTGTAAGTACGCAATACTATGTTTTAATGTTTGAAGAACTCCAGAACATTCGAATTCATTTGATGTAGGTTTCATATAAGACAATGAACCACATCGGTTTTTTATTGCTGATATTTCAGAATGGGATACTTCTTAGATCTTCTGAGCACTTTCCTAGTACATTACAAACTGCAGCATTAAATGAATAACCGACGTTATGGATGAACAAGGCTAACCTATAAACCACTGGGTCTGATTAATTACAGTCACTTTGGATCACAGTGTAATCTAGTCGAAGGACGAAAGCGTATTCAAAGCAATGCTATTTGAGGAAAATATACGTACAAAGATATTTTATATGTTAGTGGAAGTGTAAGCGAGGATGTTTTATATTATAAAATGTCGACTAAATGTGACATCTTTAATGGGGTCCGCGAAGCCATAAACTGGGACATAGACTTCAGTACACTAATCAGGCGATTTCACTCTCGATTACAACAGACCGTATTTTGAGGTTATCCAGGCATATGAAACAAATTTTATCAGCTAGGTTTAATGGCAGTTGGAAGTCAATATCAAAGTCGAACACGTTCACTACAAACATAATCACAAAATACTTCATTATTAATATTTAACAAATGATTAATGATACTGTTTCATTCGTGTACTTGTGATTTACAGAATTGATGACCAGTGTTTCCACATCAAACACTTGAATTAAATATACTATTAAAATCAGATGACAATTTTTTAATACCCTGTACTTTCCGACACTGATATTTTGATTTATGTTGGTTTGATAACTAATGCTATTTACTGTGTGGCTTAAGTTCTAAAATCAGAATGCATTTGTCAAGATAAAAGTAAATAAGCGTAATATTCGCTGTAACAGTTATTAAATAAATTATGGGAAAAAATGTTATTTGGAAAAACACAAAGTATCGAAAATCGTTAAAACAAAATATATGAATTCTGACGACGACTTGTGGTAGTCATTTTGTGACGAGTTTGATACTAAAAGCTCGACAATCGTTTCTGCAATTGTTTACTAATAAGTTATTGAATTAGGTATTTCTGAACGTATCTTAAACTATAGACATAATAGATCATTAATAGTGGGAGCTGATAATTAAAAACTGCATTTGACGCTGGCAAAGTAACACAATACAAGAGTCTAAGAGAAAGTGAAAACAAGGCCAGGTAGCAATTTGTTGTGTTTTATCTTCCTATATTCTCTTTTAGGAAACCAAACTTGGAAAGTGAAGGACATTGCAGGTTACTTTTCACTCACTCTATTTGCTACAGTCACCTAGAAACCGATAACAACTACACATTCTACACTTTAAGATGGCAAAATTGCATAAGAAACTGTATAGTGTAGCAAGTGTAGTTTCTTATTTGTTTCTGCATGCTGTGTCAAATAGATCCAGTGAACAGTAACCTTCAAGGTGCAGTAGTTAAGAATTTGTTGTGTCTGTACAGATATTATTAAGATTGCTGAAAAAAGATTTTCTATTGCTTCTTTGATCTATTTTATTCAATCCAATTGTATTTTAATTTCCAATGTATTATTTGTTATGGAATCTGACCAACCCTAGTCAGTTTAACAATAAGCATAACGCTTAATTCGGAGTACTACCCTATAGGGACGATTGAGCTCAATTAACCGTGTCGTATAAATCACGAAAAAGTGACATTGAACAAATTTAATTTTTCAATATGATGGATGTCTGATTCAAAAGAAATATATTAATGAGACCTGATATGTAATATATTGCTACTTTTAGAATAAATGCCACGAGTTTTCCAGTCTTGGTTATTGATTAACTATTCGGTATCAATCATAGTAGACAATTAGAAATACCATGAGAACATTACCTACAGTATCAGGTGTATTATTTGCCCTCCGTATCCGCTGCTCGATGTATCTGCTGTACATTTACTAGAAAGGCCAACGCATGATATTGAACGCAGCTTATTCAAGGTTATGGCTATATATTGTAAATTTTCTGACACTAGTCTGAAGAACTTGCTATACCAAAAGTAGAATCATTCATGTTTTAGGGAACACTTGTTGCCTTAGACATTTTCTCAAATGAAGTATGCGTTTAATCTCACTGGCACTACATAAATAAGAACAAACTGATCAATAGATACAAAACAAAATAGAAATACGAAACTGTTTTCCTTCCCCATTCTGTATCTCAGAAAGGTATTTGATGATGTGAGCACTGCAGATACAGTCTAACAGTCTAATATCCACACATTAGTATTCTGCTCGGAAACACTAGGGCTTGAATCGCGACTGACCTCAATATACAGGATCTGTGTGTAATCTACTTGTTGGATTGGATAATCATCCAATACTTAAGCTTCAATTTTACAAACCATCCTAGTTCTGTGGGATACTTGTAATTGGTATACTGGTAATTCGTATTCTAGTATAGTCAAGCTTGGTGTCATTCCCTTGATACAAGTACGATCACTTTCACTTGATAACTGAAATTAAACCCTTGACAGGTAATTATATTGGACATTGGATCGAGGAAAAGCCTTGGATTATTGTCGCCGCAGGTTTATTTTCTCAATGTAAAGGACCTGATACATGAATACCAAGTTTACAAATAATCACCACAGCACAAGACAAGGTACAATAATTGCCTAAGGTCTTTCAAAAATTATTCACCGAAGAGTGCTTAGTATAGAGCTCCAACTGCTAACATTTCGTAGACATTTATTATCAGAGGCGCCATCTGACTATCACATTTAGTCCGAATATACTTATCCAGGATAGTCTTGGTGGCCTTGTACCCTTATCATTCGTCTATAATAAACCGAGCAGTGAGCAGAATAACACGGGGTGAGACATACAGGCACAGTACTTTTCACACCGTATTATTTGCAATACAATCTTACAATCCCGCATTCGGATTATGTCTCCAGTGCTATTCTATCATGACTTTACCTTTATATAGAAATGAAAGAATAGCAAATCACCTCTAGGTTTTAAGTATCAAGACATGGACTTGTCTCACTGAGTAAGTCTACGTCACAAAATGAAGGTAAGATGCTGAAAACTTAAGAATTAATACTCAATAATTATGCAGGTTTAATATACCTTCAGTAATCTACCAATGTCACAACCTGACCTAGTTTGTACTGCAAAGGTCGGATTGCCTTTTCTGGTTGATTCTCTGTAAGTCGAATTTTTTTCCAATAGCTTTTCACGGCCCTAGTAATAGTTAACAAATGAAAAATATGCTGGAAGGAAAGAATTCCAAGAATAGATTGTAATCAGCGTGTCTCAATTAACCCTTTGTGATACATCCAAGCAACAGATTACACACAATGTCAATTAATAGTAAATGTCTTCAGTTGACAGCCCAAAGAACAGGACTGGAATGTCAGCAAACAGCAATAGTTGAATAAAGTCTATGGTCATATAGAGAGAAATAAAGTGATTAAGTTTTAGGGTCATCATGCCTAAACGTAATTGAAAGTAACGTATTCACTGTTGCTCGACAAAATAAGATTGTGAAAAGTGAATGCTTTTATCCCAAAAGATACGTTTTATCCAATTATTAAGAAAGGTTGTCTAACAATCTGCAAATTCATACTCTTAATGAGTCCATTATGAGAGTGAAATTGCTTGAAGATAACATCTCAAGTCGTTGTTGTTGATCAACTAGAGTACACAATTCGCCCTAGCACAGTGCCCAAAAGATCAGATGGTGGCAACAAATTTATAATGAATTCACAATTTAATTTCTAGAAGGCAAATCTCGTTCCAAGTCATCGGTATTCTCAGAACGTATTTTCTCTTTTTCCGCGGGAACTGCTAAATTTATTTCAAAATGATTCAAAGCTGTTTCGGTCATCCACATAAACTAAGCATTTTCAATGAGCCATCCACACAATGTTGTAGTTACTTGCTCACATGCGAATGTGTATCTGTGTACATTATTATACCTAATTCTAGGTTAGTTCCAGTCTGACTCAGTCGTTACACCCGGAAATTTCTTTTAGAAAATATAAATATTATATACATATATCTACGAAAAATCTGGCACGTGCTTAACACTAAACGGAGATGACAAAACAACTGGAGAGTACTTTTAGTCTGCGTAGGAGAGAACATAATTGAGAAATCATGTACGGTTTCCCAATATACCGTAAATGATATCCTTTGACACGATATTGGCAGTATTTCCTGTGTTACATATCAACAATGGCCAGTAACTGGTCTATATCTAGTGTCCATTAAAGCAATGTCTTCATCGGTCTGTTACCATGGAGGTTGACTATCTATACAAAAGGCGAAAAAAAGTTCTTCTTGTTAAGTAGGTCATTTGCATAAGTACCTCTTTATTTCACGGAAGTTAGTCCATTACTACTGAAAGGGTCATTCCATCTGGGTTTACAAAGTTTGTTTATATTTGTTCAGAAGATTGAGAACGAAATCGTACATTTTACAGTACTTGTAAAATGACAATCTTGTACCAAGCTAATTCGCCACATGCTATTCTACGATTTTCAAAACTACGCTGCCGAATTGGAAATATTTCGTCAACAGTTATATTGACTACTTTATTTGTGTGACGACCATGTGTCTTGTATCTTTGTGTATGTGAGTGTACGTCCGTATGTAAGTAACTATGTATGTATGTATGTATGTATGTATGTATGTATGTATGTATGTATGTATGTATGTATGTATGTATGTATGTATGTATGTATGTATGTATGTGTGTGTGTGTGTGTGTGTGTATGTATGTATGTATGTATGTATGTATGTATGTATGTATGTATGTATGTATGTATAAAAGACTGATTAACTCTCGGCTGCTTTTCTAAGGCCCTACAGAACAAAGCTCATACAATAAACTTGAACAAGACAAAAGAGCTATAACCATTTCAGTCATCAACAGACGTTTGTATCCAATACCCTTATTTAATCACACAAGTCACGGATTCTGCAATAATCTGAGGTTGGTTTAGCTGTCAACTGTTTATACTTACTGTTAAATTATAACTTACATACGACGACTTCATGCCATCCGTGTTTTAGAATGTTATCTGATTTACAACGCCTTGACTAGCGGCATACAGGAAAAAACAATGATATCGAGTTTTATTACCGAGAATAAAACCCACAGTTACTTGATTGTTCGCATAGTTTCTTGTTTTATGTCAGAATTCTAACAATCTATGGCTTTCTGAGTAACATTGGAGATGAGATCTCATGTTTTATGGCCACTAAAATATGTGTTTTTTTATCCTCAGCTTTAATACTACTTACATTTGGTTTTAAAAGTTCGATTCTGCATAAAGGGACCATTATGAGTAATAAAAGCGATAGCGACTTTCAAATGTTTATCTGGCAAATGGGGTGGACACAGTTCTTTCGAAACATAAATGCTATACATGACCAGGAATATGTACTATATATATATATATATAATATATATATATATATATATATATATATATATATATATATATATATATATATATATATATATATATATATATATATATATATATATATATATATATATACACCGTCGATGAAATCGGATTTCTCTTGCTTGTGTTTTCATTTATATAACACCAACCGTGTTGTAAAAAAATACACCTTTTATTTCTAAGTCTCAATAAGAGGGTTAATTTTCCGGCCTTCGTCCACATGCAAGTAGCTATTACACATTTCTTCAAGAATACACCACACTGTAGTTTGCTACCTGTGCAGGAACGATCGTCCCCAACTGTTTAACCTGTTTGTACTAGTGAGTACTATAAATATAAATGTAATAGTTTTAGTCCATTGCATTTTTCATCAGTGGTGATATTTTCTACCTTCAGTGTTTATCTCGTCTTAGACATAGTAATGAATTTCACTTTAAGCATTTGATGTGTTTTGTCTACTTGAAGAAGAGCTTGTTGCTCGAAACATATTGTTTTAATAAACTAAAGAAGTTTCAAGATTTGGTTGGTGTAGAACCTTCTTTATCCAAGGAGTTAATTTAGTCTACAGCGGCGGCGGCGGTGGCGGCGGCGGCGGCGGCGGCGGTGGTGGTGGTGGTGGTGGTGGTGGTGGTGGTGGTGGTGGTGGTGGTGGTAGAAGCGTTGATGTTTATAAGGAGAAATGGCTGGAAGACAGACGATTATCTAGCAGTTTTTTCATATCTTCAGTTTCTATAGAAAGTGGTTTTCTGTACTTTCATCTATTTTCGTAGCCATTCTATTCATATATTCTATTAGAATATTCTGCTTATTGATAATATCAAGCTGTGTACGCTTCATGTACTCTAGGTCGTTGTCGATAAATGCACCACGTCTCGTCATTAACAGTCAAGATGTTTGATCCCAATATGTCTGCCAAAGCCTGCCATTACTATTTCGTCTATTAAAACTTTCGTTAATCAAAACCCTGTTACATGACGTCCCCAAGGTTCGATATTGATCGTTGAGGTACGCACGTTGACCTTTTTCTCCATTAGGCATTGGTGAACTATTGTTGAATTGTTACAGAAGCTCCCAGCGTGATCTAACCATTACATAAAAGACAGACCCATGAAGCCATCCTGTTGCTTTGAGAAATTAATCAACTGTATTGAAATTACAACGTTCTGGATGCTTGCATTCTTTGGAAAACCCATAAGAAATGAATGCTAAAGAAATGTCTTTATTAGATTTTGCACTCTTGTAATTACAAAAACTTTTCCAATATCATATTGACGTAAAGTTGTTTTACCTGAAGGGTGAATGCATTGGAATAAAACCCTTAATAAGAACACTAATAAATGAATTATTCTTAAAGAAGCAAGATGTTTTGTAAAACAAAATGATTTATAGAGACACTTATATTTTAGTAGTGAACACCTGCGAATTTCATTTAAAGAATTGACAAGATCGCCCACGGACATGACTTTTATTGAAAAGTAACAGCACGAATGAGGTCTCGTTCTTCATGGCTAGTTATGTCTGACTACGAAGGCCTTGGCCAATCTAAAGCTCTATAAGTTAATAACAACAAATCTGCGCATTGCAAATATTTAGTCATTTATTTCTTTAAGGTACATTTATACGTTTAATACTGTTAATGATATGTGGACAAGATTCCATACCTACCAAACGTAAAGTGAAAACCTCCCCCCAACGGAAAGAAGAAAGAACGTCTGGGTTTTTTTTGTTCTGTTTCGTATGCATTTCCTTGACAGGAAATTGTCTGTGCATTGAAGCGTAAAGAAATGCTTACAAGAGTCTCTTATGACGCAATGTGGAACTGTCTGTTGTATTATTATTATCTTTTTAATCATTTCATTAATATTCATGGGACATCGGCCTAATGTATAAAAAAAGTAATATATGACATGGGATCGAAAACTGTGTAATATTAAGGCCAGTCAATTTGTAACTATTGTCCAATTACCAAAGCTCATTTATAGAGTGCATATTTGCCTTTTATTACTTTATTAACATTTCACGATTTCTCTTAGTAATGTACTATTGTAAACTAAACAAATGTATGGAAGAAGGAACAAAAAGTGTACAAATGTGATAGTTTTGGGGATAGTTGCCATTTTGTAACATAGCCAAAGTAGTTATTTATATTTGAGAACAAGGTGAAGACTGTAAAAATTGCAAAAACCTCTTCTAGTGGCGACAATATCCAGGATTGTAGTGACTAATTATATAAATCAGTCATGTAATATGCAAATCCCTACCAATGTTCATGTGGGATGTTCTACAAGTACAATTTTAGGATTTACATATTAAGTAACCAATTTACATAAATTTCAATAAATTCTCAATATATTCACAACGTTAAATAAGCAATCATTTGTGATATATATAATTGGTATTTAACATTAAATATATAAATTCGAGATATTATAAAATGTGCATCTAATAGCCATCAAATCTACAGGACACGTGTCACTGTGTAATGAAACATATCCTCCAAATACAATGAATTTTTGAGAGACCATACCATTGGTTTGATATACACTTTAGTGGTGAAAATCTTTGATTATGCAAATTTCATATGTAATATTGTAACATGCAAGGTACACCTATCACATCTTTTTGACATATGTGCCATGATAATATATATATATATATATATATATATATATATATATATATATATATATATATATATATATATATATATATATATATATATATATATATATATATATATATATATATATATATATATATATATATATATATATTCTTTCACACCTTACACATATAAATACAGTAACACAACGAGTAGCTGACAGTTGTCTGATGAACGCATTGAGCGTGAAACTCGGAGTTACAACCAAGCACCTCAAGTTCCAACCAACCTACTTTGATTATATATATATATATATATATATATATATATATATATATATATATATATATATATATATATATATATATATATATATTCAAATCACCCCATAGTAGATTTCTGTTGACCAACATTCGACCGCACTTTTGAAATTTACTTTATCACACTTTATCACACTTTATAGTTCAGACAATTTTAATAGTTAATCTGACAAACTATATTTAATGGTGATCTTAAACTTATTATACGTGAATAACGTTTTTTCCGTGAAGAGATTGCCATGGCTCATTTACATTTTCATTTATTGGTAGGGAAATCAGGTAGACACTTTGTAATGTATCAAAATCACACGCATGCTATTTAAAGGAAGATTTATAGGTGTATTTACAAATCGCAATATTCCCTGCATTACCTTACAATTCTGATTGATGCGATCTCTTAATTCCCACAATGACATTGCGAACAATGGATGGTTTCCTGGTTTCGTCGAGCACGACGTAACCAAGGTAACCATGTCCGAATTATTGCGTGCAAAGTGGCAGAATATTTGCAGTTATGGTAAGTCCAGGGAATCACAACGTAGTTGAAATAACAAGAAGTTGAATCGTGTTCAGGAATCATATCTAAATTTAATTTAATCTATATTTGAATTTCTTTAAATCTCCAATTCATTATTCGTCCGACATGTAACTTTCCGTAAAACAGAAAAACTGGTGACATCGATTGAACGAAATAACATTGATTCTGATTTGGAGTTTTGAACGTTAATATATACAAAAAGATGGCGCCTAAGCTGAAAACTATTCGGCGGTTGTATTCTGCGTTTAACCTTTACATTTATAGTTTGTATTTCTTGCTGTGATCTGATCTTATACCTTATCTTAGACATGTCTCGTGTGTAAACCTTTGAATGAAGTAATCAATTACTTATAGTAATACGAAGATCATGACATTATTACACATTCACCCTTAAAATACAAAAATACTATTTTCAAACAGTCTTGTTCTCAAATGAATGGAACACTGTTACTAAATAAATAAACGAATTTGAATAAGTGCGCACAATATTATCACGATGTCTTGCATATCGTTTGGCTGATCAAAATGAAACTTTTCCCCCACCCGTCGTTATCTGCGTGGGCATGAATGACATTTTTGTCAAGATTACACTGGTCTTTACTTTGGCGGGCAAGGAAACGTTATGTAGCTTAGCTGTTACTCTCTAAATTACATGTATTAGTTTTTTATGAAACCAACAGCTGCAATTGTAACAGATAATCTCAATAATGTTTTGACAGACCGACCTTGTCGCCTTATGCATGTGTAACCTTTCAGGGTCGGATATTTTCACGTATATGGTCGATTTGTATCTGACAACTCAGAGCACTACCGGGGACCCTGGGGACCATAGTTAAATGTCAACATTTCGTAGGTGAGATATGCCCAGTACACTACAATGCATGAGGTGCATTACTTATATAATATACAGACCACAGACTTTCTATACACTCTACTTAATTATACACAACACACAGACAGGCGGTTGACATAATATCAAGAACTATTATCATTCTCCTGGTTTGTTTTTGAAATAATATTGTAGTGCACTGAGCCATATGTGTAGACATCTTTTGTATATTGACGCTACAAACTATATCATACGACACACTGCTTATGATGCCAATCTCTTGGTTAGGACATAGACGCATATTAACAGTTGCCGGGAGATGATAACACGCCTTTCAAATACCCCAGGTTATACGATCATACAATTCAATAAAATTATTGTTTTTCAAGTAGGCTGTGAACATATGGATACACGTTTAACACGTGTAATGTAAACAAGAGGACTAACATTGATTAATAGTGGTCACAATATGACACTATCATAAATGTGTATTTTATAAATACAGTTTTACACCTTAAAAATATGATTTGCGCATGACTATATATACATCGCAAAAACACAAAATGTCCATTGCGTTTTATTTTGTAATTTGTCGGGGTATTGAAATGCTGTAGTTGAAGTGAAGGAACGATGACATGCTGTCATAGACGTTGGAGAGAGTCCTTCTTCTCCAATGTTTATGGTGCTATCAATACAAAAATTGAAGTATGGTGAATGACCACATGGTTAATCTTACATTTTAATTGTATATTGAGTTTAAGGAAATCAAATTTCTTGTTTGTTTCATGTTATGATTTCGCATGACTTTAGAATTTTTAGATGAGCTTCTCTAGAGAATGATAACGGTGAAATAACTGTCATAAACAAGCACTTACATAAATAATCTAACACTGAAGGAGCCATTTAGACACACTAAAAAGTAACTCCAAGGAAATCACCATGAGTCAAAGATATCATTAAGACATCTCTGGACGCTTACAAGTAGAGATCAAGAAAACCAAATGTAGCCTCCATTAGTAACCTTTCATGAAGTTGTTAAGTATGTGATCAAATAGGACTCCCCATGTACATCCATTTCATATTCAAACATTACAGGAGTTTTTAGTGCAAATAACGACACATAAACGAATAACTGCGTCAGAGTCCGAGGATTAATAGCTGTTTGTTGTCATGTTGTCACACCTGTCGTTGTAAAAAATGTCAATTGGAGTGTATATAGAGACCAGGAATTCTGTCGATGTGGGAACTCGAAATGTCTTATAGGTGTGTATATTGAAATCTAGATGGAAAAGTAGATGTCTCTGTCACATACTTACAAAATAAATATACCATTAATTTGCTAGATGTTTAAATTGATGCCTTGAGTTTGCTGTGTATGCCGTGCCTGCACAATTATTCATGAAAAGCGATTATATTCAGTGACATTGGTTGAGACATTGAAGCCATCGATCAAGTATAGTAACTGATACAAGTTTAATCAAACATGAATACATCCATTCAAGGTTACCAATGTTTTAACCTCTGTTGCAATTTAAGGGCAAATGAGATAGTGGTTTTTTGTTGTGGTAGCATTGAAATTATAACAAGGTCAAGACGGTACATGATACCACAATACAACCGACAGTCTAACGTCAACGTAGTTTAATATTTGCCAACGTTTTCGCATAGTCTAGTGCAAGTACTAATTCTGTGTAGCAAAAAATAAACAAAACGGAAGTGACAATGCTATCGACCACTGTCGTCTACTAGGATACACTGCGTAAACGTTATGTCAACACCAATTCCACGTTGATGCAATGAGTGTATTTTCATTCAATTTATAGATGCATATAGATACATTAGATTGTACACTAAAAGAGTCGGGTGCTTTCGGCTAGTGTGTTTCCCTGTGCCATTTGTCTTGCAGATATGTTTTGATACAAAAAACATACATAACCTCTAGAAATTCGGATGTGTCTTCACCACACACACACACACACACACATACACACACACACACACACACACACACACACACACACACACATTATATATAATCAGACTATTACTATATTTATTATTAAGAAATTAGTGGGACTGGATGTTTATAAAGAGATTGTTCATCAGTTGATTTAGTACGTTTTTTTTATCAACTAATATGTTAAAGTGGATGAGAAATAACATTTTTATTGAGCAAAACAATGTTGCTATGTTTTTTTACACTTCTGTGTGTAACTCAGTAAATTTAAAATAAAATTAACTAACACATATGTCAAAAAAATTATTATTGCACATACAGGAAATG